>NC_057795.1:80209901-80442726 GCF_018294505.1 Triticum aestivum | reverse complement strand
CACATCCTCCCTCCGCCTGCGGCCGCCCCTCCCTCCTCCCTCCGCTTGCGGCCGCCCCTCCTCCCTCTTCCGCCGGCAGCCCTCCTCCCACCGCCCTCGACCTCGCCGCCCTAGCTACCTCTCCGTCGCCCCCACCCCCTGCCACTAGTTAGTACTAGATTTAGTAGTAGTAGATGTTAATTTAGGGTTCATAGCTAGTACTAGATGTTGCTTAGTTAGTACTAGATTTTTAGTAGTAGTAGTGGTAGTTGAACTACTTTAGTTGTAGTTGAACTAGTTTAGTAAGTAAATTAATAAACTAGTTGAACTAGTTGAATTAATAGAACTAATGTATTTTTAGTAAGATAATTAATATAACTAGTTGAACTACTTTATTTTTAGAAAGAACTAGTTTTTTTTCTATTTATAGTAAGTTTATATTTAGTAAGAACTAGTTGGACTAGTTGAACATGTCATATTTGTTGTTATTCTTTAGTTTAAGCAATTATTCGGGATGTATTAGTGATAACTTATATGGTTTCAGGTGACCACCGTCGTCCCCGTCACCGACACCCTCCGACATGCCCGCCGTCATCCCAGTCACCGACCCCCTCCAACATCGAGGTGAGACCAGCCAACTCTCCTTGTATATCTTGTGTTGTTGCTCAAATAGGATATGTGGTTGCCCAAGTGGCCGTTCATGTTCAGTTTACATCTCCGAGTGGCCTATGTTTTGCCGGAGTGTTGACTAATTTCCGTTCCGGCAAATTTCAGGCGCTCGATATGTCCTTTTTTAGCAAAGGTCATGCCGGATTTTTTCATGAATTCTGGCATGACTTGTGCTAGAATATGTACAAGTTTAATCTTTGAATTATGATTGTAGGAAATGTCGTACTCGGATGATGACAGTCTCCTGGGGGAGTGTAGCTAGTGCCACGATGATCGAGGTATGTGTGACAGGTTCGTTCGGCTGGACGAAGATCGGCGCTTCAGCATTAAGCTCGAGGAGACCTTCGATTGTGAAATGGTACGCAACAACGACAAGTGTTTTTTTCCGTAATTAAGCATGACTTCAACTATTTCAACGTCTAATTTCCATATTTTACAATTCGACTAGCTTATCCCATGCCATGCAAGACGCTATGTCTTGGAGAGGATGGGTTTTGAAGACCATGAAAATTTCGAAACAAAGAAAATACACCTAAGGACCCATCATGATATGGATTTTGAATTAAATCTGTGCAATGCTCAGAGCGTAACCCATTTTGGTTGCCAAAATTGGGAAGCACTTTGCAAAATGTATGGTGTTTATGAGGTTATGATTGTCACCATGGATCTTGGTGATCCTGACATCGAGGAAGACAATATGTACATTTGGGTCCTTGTTGATACGCATACGATTGTACCGCGATGTGAGTTTCTCAAACATAGTTATTAACTAATTTATATTGTTTATTTCAAAATAGTTGATAGCTTATTTCCATTGACAGCTTATTTTGATTCTTCAATGAGTGTGCGGAAGATGGTAGATAAAACCCACTACACTGATGGCACCGAAATAACATATAAGGAGAAAAATCATCTGATCGCATTTTGTACTCTTCTTGAGAATTACAATGACTATTATCGAACTCCTCCAAATTATGGTGAATACGTGCCACTAGTGCATGTGTTGAACCACGATAACTTCTCTGGAGATACCCTGGTAAGATTTTTTACTATTACGACATCCGTGCATCTTTTGCATACTTCTAAAACTAGTACATCATTGCTAACTACGAAGTTATTATTATGTTTTTCAACAGAAACTCCCGATGGATTGTGTGCCTCATCTGATGTCTCTGCATGGTCGCCTCTCAGTTCTAAACATACTGCCCAGTAAATCTACGGAGCTCACCTGTGCATATCGGATTTCTAAAACCCGTGAACAAATGTTGATCAAAGAATGGAAGAAATGTATGGACATTCGCAAGGAGGTTCTTGGAAGTAACATTCACCGAAAGGCAAGAATTGGAGACAGGCTAATCTCCATTCTCCATAATGGAGAGTCAGGGGCTATCTTGTTTTTTGCTATTTTACCGTAGAAAATGTAGTAGGTCTTAATCGAATGTAATAGGTCCTATGAGGTACAATATGTTTATTATGTGGTAATGTGTTAGAGTTGATAATGATGATCTTGAGGAGGTGTTATGTGATGTCAATGATGAAAACGATGATTTTGAGGAGGTGTTATATGACAAGTTTTTAATGATATGATGATGATGATGATGATATTATTATATCATCGGGTGAAAGAACCGCAGATTAGTTTCAAGTGGATGGACATCCACTTGAAACTAGTCCACGGTTCTTTCACCCCATGATGTAATAACTCATTATGATGTAAAAACAATCTCTAAATTCCTGTTGTATGAAAACTTGTGTAAAGGTGTATGAATACAACATGAAATAGAAAAGAAACAAAATACTAAATAATAGTAGTAGCGCGCGAGAGGAGAAGCGCTACTACTAATTACAAGTAGCGATGTTCTGAAGAAGAGCTACTACTAAGTCAATTTAGCAGTAGCGTGGGTCCAGACACGCTATTGCTAAGCATTAGCTGTAGCGCCTTATCAGTAGCGCTCCTGCCCGCGCTACTGATAGGCCCAAAACCCGCGCTGCTGCTAGGATTTTTCCTAGTAGTGCATGCCTCCATGCCCTTGAAGTTTTGGGATGAGGCTTTCCTCTCTGCCACATATTTCATAAATCTCACCCCTAGCAAAGTGATCAATTTTGAAACCCCTTGACTCACTTGTTTCAAGAACAACCAAACTATCATTCTCTCCGAGTCTTTGGATGTGCATGCTGGCCAAACCTTCGCCCTTATAATTCCAAAAAATTGGAATTTCATTCCAAACAATGTGTATTCCTTGGTTACAAAAATCTCCATAAAGGGTTCAAGTGCCTAGATGTTGCTGCGGGTCAAGTCTATATATCCCGTGATGTCATTTTTGACGAAACAATTTTTCCTTTTGCCTCTTTAAATCCAAATGCGGGCACCCCTGTAAGGTCAGAAGTCTTGTTGCTTCCTGAATATGCACCTCTCGATCATGGGGCGAATTTGTAGTTGATCCATTGGCTAGTTTTCACACTAATCCTGTTGCTAATGGTGGAGAAAATCCATCTTTTGTGCATGATTTTATGCAGCCAGAACAAGACAAGAACGACGCGGAGCATGACATGGATTTAGGTGCTGCGGGCGGTGATCCCGAGACTGTAGCGTCAGCGGGCGAAGGTGGTGCAGTAGGCGCAGGGGGCGAATCTGCCTCGGGGCGCAGACTCCACCTAGGGAGTGGTGTGTGGTGCGGGCCGATTCACCCGACAGCGCGTCCCCGCCCGAGCCATTCCTAGGCGACCACGTGGCACATGGACAGCCGCACCAACCCGTGCAACATGGTTTGCCTCTTGCTGACCGCCAGGTGGACCAATCCAGCGAGGGAGCCACGCTTGCCTTGTCTGGCGCTGCGCATCTGCTCCGGCAGGACGGGGGGTCCTCTGTCGCTAACGACAGATCCGACACGGGATCGCGTGCGGGTGTTCACCTCTCCACTGGATCTTCTGTGCCACATGCATCTGCAGCTTCTGATGTACTGACTCGACGAACAAGGTCACAACATGGTATTATAAAACCTCAAGCTCGTATAGATGGTATTGTCAGGTATGATAAGCTCAAAGTATGTTTTGGTGGGCTGACAACTATTGGTGAACCCAATAGCTTGCAAGAAGCTTTGAGTGATACAAATTGGAAAAAGGCTATGAATGATGAGTATGATGCTCTTCTTAAAAACAAAACTTGGCACTTAGCCCCACCAACAAAAAATAAAAATGTTATTGATTGTAGGTGCGTGTATAGAATTAAAAGGAAAGCAAGTGGTCATATTGACAGATATAAGGCAAGGCTAGTAGCAAAGGGTTTTAAGCAGAGATATGGTATAGACTATGAGGATACCTTTAGTCTTGTTGTTAAAGCAGCTACTATCAGACTTGTTATTTCTGTTGCAGTTTCAAGTAATTGGAGTCTCGGACAGTTGGATGTACAAAATGCGTTTCTCCATGGCATTCTAGAGGAAGAAGTCTATATGAGACAACCACCTGGCTATGAGGTAAAAGGCAAGGAAAATTATCTTTGCAAACTTGATAAAGCTTTGTATGGCTTAAAATAGGCACCTAGAGCATGGTACTCCAGGTTATGTGAAAAACTTCAAGCACTTGGTTTTAAGCCTTCCAAAGGAGATACTTCCTTGTTCTTTTTCAAAAGAGGCAAGATCATTATCTTCATGTTGGTCTATGTTGATGATATCATTGTTGCTATCTCATCACAGGATGCAACTGTGGCATTATTGAAGGATCTAAGGAAAGATTTTGCCTTGAAGGATCTAGGTGATCTACACTATTTCTTGGGAATTGAAGTCAAAAAGGTGAAGGACGGTATTCTTCTAACCCAAGAAAAGTATGTTTTGGATATTTTGACACGTGCGGGTATGACAAATTGTAAAGTATCAAACATGCCTCTCTCCACATCCAAGAAGTTGTCAAGAAAATAAGGAGAAGTCTTGGGGGCCGAAGAGGCAACTAAGTACAGGAGTATGGTAGGTGCCTTTCTGTACTTAACATTGACAAGACCTGACATTTGTTTTCCTGTTAACAAAGTATGTCAATATTTTCATTCTTCTACTTCTCAACATATGACCGCAGTCAAAAGGATCTTGAGATACCTTAGAGGTACTATGAGTATGGGTCTCCAATTTACCAAGTCACCTTGCAATATAGTTAGTGCCTTTTCAAACGCTGACTAGGCAGGATGCCCTGATGATAGAAGATCAACTGAGGTTTCTATGTGTTCTTTGGTCCAAACCTAATCTCATGATGTGCACGCAAGCAAGCCATTGTTTCAAGATCAAGTACAGAGACTGAGTATAAATCTCTCGCTAATGCTACTTGATACGTCTCCAACGTATCTATAATTTTTGATTGTTCCATGCTATTGTATTATCCATCTAGGATGTTTTATATGCATTTATATGTTATTTTACATGATATTTGGGACTAACCTATTAACCTAGAGCAAAATGCCAGTTTCTGTTTTTCCTTGTTTTTGAGTTTTACAGAAAAGGAATACCAAACAGAGTCCAATTGACGTGCCAATTTTTGATGATTTTTTATGGACCAAAAGAAGCCCCCAAAGTAAAAGAGTTGGGCTAGAAGAGTCCCGAGCCATCCACGAGGGTGGAGGGCGTGACTTAACCCCCTGGGCGCGCCCCTCTATCTCGTGGACGACTCGGAGACCCCCCCCCCTGACGTGAAACCAACGCCAAAAATTCCTATAAACACATAAACCCCCAGAAAGAAGCCTAGATCAGGAGTTCCATTGCCGCAAGCCTCTGTAGCCACCAAAAACCTCTTGAGACCCAGTTCCGGCACCCTGCCAGAGGGGGAATCCATCACCGGTGGCCATCTTCATCATCCCGGCGCTCTCCATGACAAGGAGGGAATTGTTCACCTCGGGGCTGAGGGTATGTACCAGTAGCTATGTGTTTGATCTCTCTCTCTCTCTCTCTCTCTCTCTCTCTCGTGTTCTTGATATGGCACGATCTTGATGTACCGCGATCTTTGCTACTATAGTTGGATCATATGATGTTTCTCCCCCTCTATTCTCTTGTAATGGATTGAGTTTTCCCGTTGAAGTTATCTTATCGGATTGAGTCTTAAAGGATTTGAGAACACTTGATGTATGTCTTGCATGTGCTTATCTGTGGTGACAATGGGATATCATGTGATCTACTAGATGTATGTTTTGGTGATCAACTTGCGAGTTTAGTGACCTTATCAACTTATACATAGGGGTTGGCACATGTTTTCATCTTGACTCTCCGGTAGAAACTTTGGGGCACTCTTTGAAGTTTGTGTTGGTTGAATAGATGAATCTAAGACTGTGTGATGCATATCGTATAATCATACCCGCGGATACTTGAGGTGACATTAGGATTTTGGTTGATATGTTTCTTAAGGTGTTATTTTACTACAAACTCTAGGGATGTTTGTGACACTTATAGGAATAGCCCAACGGATTGATCGAAAAGAATAACTTTGAGGTGGTTTCGTACCCTACAATAATCTCTTCGTTTGTTCTGCGTTATTAGTGACTTTGGAGTGACTCTTTGTTGCATGTTGAGGGATAGTTATATGATCCAGTTATGTTATTATTGTTGAGAGAACTTGCACTAGTGAAAGTATCAACCCTATGCCTTGTTTCCTACCATTGCAATACCGTTTACGCTCACTTTTATCGTTTGCTACCTTGCTGTTTTTATATTTTCAGATTACAAAAACCTATATCTACCATCCATATTGCACTTGTATCACCATATCTTCGCTGAACTAGTGCACCTATACAATTTAACATTGTATTGGGTGTGTTGGGGACACAAGAGACTCTTTTTTATTTGGTTACAGGGTTGTTTGAGAGAGACCATCTTCATCCTACGCCTCCCACAGATTGATAAACCTTAGGTCATCCACTTGAGGGAAATATGCTACTGTTCTACAAACCTCTGCACTTGGAGGCCCAACAATGTCTACAAGAAGAAGGTTGTGTAGTAGACATCAAGCTCATTTGCCGGGGAGGTGAGTGCTTGAAGGTATATCTTTAGATCTTGCAATAGAATCTTTTAGTTTCTTGTTTTATCTCTAGTTTGGTCTATAAAATAAAACTAAAAAATGGAATTAAGGTTGCCTCATATGCTTCCTCTTTTTAATGTCTTTCGTGAAAATGATGGGAAGGAAAATTGTGCCCAAGTACTAGAAGAAGAATTACATAGAATGCTTGGCATAAAATATGTGAATGATGAGCATGATTGCAACGTTGTTAGTATGAATTCTTTGAATACCCATGATGCTAATGATATGCAAAGCCACAAGCTTGGGGATGCTATGTTTGATGAAGATGATATGTTTACTCCCCCAAGTTTTGATGAGAATATTTATTATGATGAAAGCATGCCTCCTATTTATGATGATTATATTGATGAAAGTGGGTTTGTAATAGTGTCAACTTTAGTAAGTATTGATCCAACTATTTTGGAGGATGTTTAATATTATGTGATAATTATGAAAGTGGATTTGGAGAGGTCATGACTTTATTTAGTGATGAATATTTCGGAAGAGGTTCCAATTGATTATGAGAACAAAGTTGCTATCTATGATGATTATTGTGATGACTTGTATGCTATTAAGAATAATGATAACCATGAAACTTGTCATCATGATTTTAGTTTTCAATTGGATTATGCCTCACATGATAATTATTTTGTTGAGTTTGCTCCCACTACTCTTCATCAGAAGAAATTTGCTTATGTGGAGAGTAGTAAATTTTCTATGCTTGTAGATCATGAAAAGAATCCTTTATGTGATGGTTATATTGTTGAATTCATTCATGATGCTACTGAAAATTATTATGAGGGAGGAATATATGCTTGTAGGAATTGCAATAATATCAAGTTTCCTCTCTATGTGCTTAAAGATTTGAAGTTATGCTTGTTTAGCCTTCATATGCTAGTTGATTATTGTTCCCATAAATTGTTTGCCCACAAAATCCCTATGCATAGGAAGTGGGTTATACTTAAATGTGCTAGTCATATTCTTCATGATGCTCTCTTTATGTTTCAATTCTTATCTTCTATGTGAGCATCATGGAAATCATCATGCCTAGCTGGGGAAGTTAAACGTTAGCGCTTGTTGGGAGGCAACCCAATTTTATTTTTGTTCTTTGCTTTTTGCTACTGTTTTGTACTAAATAATTCATCTAGCCTCCGTTTAGATGTGGTTTTTGAAGGAAATATGCCCTAGAGGCAATAATAAAGTTATTATTTATTTCCTTATTTCATGATAAATGTTTATTATTCATGCTAGAATTGTATTAACCGGAAACTTAGTACATGTGTGAATACATAGACAAACATAATGTCACTAGTATGCCTCTACTTGACAAGCTCGTTGAATCAAAGATGGTTAAGTTTCCTAGCTATCGTGGAATTAACACGTCAGATGTTATCATGAAAGGACTTAGTTGTGGAGCCATCGCAACAGGTTAGCTTGAAGGGGTTAAACCGGACAAGGGACACGGGAGTTTTATACTAGTTCGGCCTCTTCGATGAACGTAAAAGCCTATGTCTAGTTGTGATGGAATTGATTGGGTTTCGATGACCAGGGAGCAAATACGCTTGCCTGAGTCTCGAGTTGTTGTTTGCTGTCCCTGAACCGCCGCCGGATCGTCCCTTTATATACACAGGTTGACGCCCGGCCGGTCTACGGAGCCCCAAAGCCGACTTATACAAAGTGTTCGGCTCGGTCTCTCCTTTCCTAACTTACATTACAAGTTACATAGCCATGGCGGTTTACCATTATGGGCCCTAATCCGCCTTTGGGCTTCGGGCCTCTAAGCTCCATTTAGTAAAGCGCCATCTTCTGGATCTTCATGGGCTTCAGCATAGTCGAGGGTGAACCGGGCCCTCCTGGCCGGTTTACACTCAGTAGCTATATCCCCAACATTAGGCCCCAGATTGATTTGAACCTATTCATGTCAATCTTCAATACTTCAAAGATATCTTATAAATGTCTTCCTGTATTTCCATAAACTGCCATATTGCCTTCTCCTGTAAATTTTGTTAAACCGCCGTGACATCAACTTCTAGACACAACAACGGTCCATCATGACATCATCTCTGTATAAAAAGATTAAAAAGATTCCCCTCATTAACGGTCGTCCCAAAAATCGAGGCGACAAGCACACCCACTCTGCCGCTTCAGGCTCCTCGATTCTCGCGCATGCCATTTATCCTTTCCTCTATAAATAAAGTCTGAGGGCCCCTTTCTCTTTTTCCCCTTCTGTGCCTTCTTCTTCCTCGTGACGCCCCAGTTCTAAAGCTCCGTCACCGCCCGCGACCTTTGAGAGCTTCATCAACACAGGCCGCTGCATCAACCTGAAACGGACCAGAGCTCACTGCTTCCTTCCGCAGTAGATCTGCAGCGGTGAGTTTCCTCCTTCCTGCATCTATACAGTTCTTCGTTCTTCATCCTCAACTCTTAGCTTTCCCTTCTGCCATGGTTACTTTGATCCAATAACTGTGTAGTTCTAGTGCGGTAGTTATTCCGCATCCATTTTTTAATATTAGCCGATCTTCCCTTTCTTCTGTAGAGTACACAACCTTCCCTGTTCTGCTTCAACACCATTTATAAGTCGCAGTAATTTTTCTTTACTGAGGCGTGGTAGATCCAAATAAATTTGGTCATTGTGTGAAACCTGTTTCTGTCAACACTTAGCAGATTTTTTGAATCCTGGCCCTTCTGCCTACGGGCGGTTTTAACCTATGACAACCAATCTGCCATATATCAGTTGCCCTCTCTTAAACCGCCAACTGAACTTGCACGACAATTCTCCGGTTTAACACTTGAATAGTACACTTAAACCATTAATTTGTAAACCGGCTTTATTTTTCCTTTCAGTTTCCCTTCCAAGATGACTAAACAATTCTCATCTGGCAATTGGGTTCCGTCCCGGATCACTGAGACACAAATCAACGGATATGTCACCACTGGCGCTTTAGCCTAAAAAAGGGTCCTTCATTGGCGAGTTCCAGTTTCTGAATGTCCACCTGAACCTCAAGATGGAGAAGTGATTGTATTTATGCAACACTTGGACCGGGGATTGAGCCCGCCCGGATCAAAAAATTTCCGGGATGTCCTCGCAAGTTTCCAACTCCATCCACAAGATATTGGACCGAACTCTGTGTCCAATATATGCAACTTTCAAGTATTCTGCAAAGTCTACCTTCAAGAAGAGCCATCCGTGGAGTTGTTCCAGGATTTCTTTCATCTGAACCGCCGTACAGAATTCTCGGATGGTCCCAACACAGAGCTTGGTGGCGTTTCAATTCAGAAAAGGAAAGAAGTTCACTTCCCTCATGCAAATCATCATAGCCATCCTAAAGATTGGAACCAAACTTGGTTTTATTGCTGGAACACTGCCCCTGATGGAGAAAATCCTTTGCCGGGTTATCTCCCTCACCGGCTTAGCAACGGTCACCCTTTACCTTCGCGCTTATCCATCGCAGAACGGAAAAACTTTGCACCTCAACTCGCCAAGCTCCGTGCTCTTATGGCCAACGGTTTAACTGGCATTGATCTCGTCCGCTGCTGGGTTTCTTGGGGCATTTTGCCTTTAAGCCGCCGCCACGTATTGATGCATGAATAGACTGACAATGTCAAAGACCCTCAACGATATCATCAAGTAGTAATGACCGATCTTGAAGTTACTGAATCTGTGAAGAAAATGCTTGATGAGACGATCTCTGCATGCAGCCAAGCCGGGTTGCCATCTTTTTGCGTCTCCAATAAACCATCAGTGGTAAAGTTCATCTTAATACTTTACTGATTCGCCTCCGTATTAACTATGTGCTAACCTTTTCTTGCCTTAATTTCAAGCTAACAGCTCCTTCTGGAAATGGACTAAACCGGCCAGGGCTCCTCGTGCAAAGAGCAAAGTCACCAAGAAAGTTGCCAAGAAGAAAACCACCGAGTCTGCTGATCCGTCAGAAGATGAGGAATCAGACGCAGAGGTAGAACTTGACTCACTTGGTTCCTTTTTCGTACATCTTATTGACAATGATTATTCCCATGATGATGCTGAAGCCAGCCACGCAGACCATGTTGAGGTAATCACTCTTTCTTCCAATTCAGATCTTGTACCGGTTAAGAGAGTTCGCCGTACAGTCCGAAAAGTAAAACAATCACACCCCCTTGCTCATTTGGATCCAAATTTTCTTTGAAGACACAGCAAGCCGTAGAGTGTTGCACAACCCGACATAGTGGTCAGCAAATCACTTCGTCCGGTTTAGCAGATACTCCAACCCGGAAACGCCGTCCAGAGGTGACTTGTTCTCCTGAAAAACTTTATCCTTTTAAGGGTTTCTTCCAATGCCCACTCAATCCGTCTGATCCGAATTATCAGGCATCTTCCAACTCATCCGACGGTTCATCAACCACTCAGCTGCCTCCTCTCAAGACCGTCGCTGGGTAAGTACATTGTTCCTTAAATTGTTTCTTCATGTGTCGGTTTATCATATTCTAACTTTTGATGTTGTAGTGCCAAAGCCCGATTAAGTAAGAAAGCCAAGACTAGCGACCCTACTGATGATGTTGATCCGGAGAAGACCCCAGAGAATGATGGCGAAAATCATGAGATTGCCATAGACAGCTCTGCTCCACAGAACCCAGGCGCTGATGCTAATCCGCCAAAAGTTGAACCGGATGTACATGTTGATACATCACATCCTCATGCCCCTCCAAGTCCAATTGCTGAGCAGCGGGATTCAACTGTTGATCCGCCAAGCCCAGTTAACAGACCGCCGAGCCCTGCTGCCAAAGCGCCAAGCCCTGTTAAGAATGTCAATCCATCAAGCCCGTCCAAAGATGATGATGTTGTTGTTACTGGCACTGCATATACCGCCCCTGGTAATCCGGTTGCTCTACCAAAGCACACTGCCAAGGATGAATTTGCTGCTATGAGCAAGGGGAAGGGGAAGACTGATTTGTCAGTCTATGTTGATCTTTCTGCTCAAGACCTTCACTCCGGTTTCTTGAACCAGCTTTACACCAGCCAGGATTATGAATCCGGTTTGGTAAATCTGATGAAGGAGCGCTATGAGGTAAACAGTTTGATCTTTTGCTCTGTACCTTCATTGCATTGTAGCCCCCAAGGGCCGGTTTGTCTTTAGAAAGTCAAACCGGGACTTTTATATTCCGTACTGTACTTTGTTGTTTTTCCTTGTGTATTGTTTGATCAAACACACATTAGCCCCCAAGTGCCATGACTAAGACTTGTATTAATCCGTGGGACTTCAACAATTAGTAGGAAAAAATGATCCACATTAGCCCCCAAGTGCCATGTGTATAACTAGTTATATGCTTGGGACTTTCCAAGATATTGACACATTCTTCTGACTGTTGCTGACTGAGATAAATCAACAAGTCTCTCAAATTGCAGATCTTCAAGAGAATCTTAAATCCCAACAAGCAGAAACCACCAAGGCAAAAGATGAATTAAAAACCGCCTTAACCACCATGGAGCAGCTCAAAGAGTGGTTCAAGTCTGAAAGGGCCAGCTGGGACACTGAAAAGGATGGATTGCTGAAGCGGGAGGAAGATGCTGAATCAGCTCATAAACTGGTGGCGGAAGAACTTAGTGGACTGAAGCGCCATGTTAATGCCATGACTTCTGCAATATTTGGTAAGTATCTTTGGCCAAGGCTTTGTAACTGTCTAACTTTGAAATTTCTCCGGTTTAACATGAAATTCTTAAACCATTGTAGGTAGCCGCATTGCTCATCTCGGCTCTAATATACGGAAGAAACTAAAGGCCGCCTATACACTGATTGAACAGTTGTATACCGGTGCCCAATGGGTTATCTGTGCAACTTCCTACGACAATGCGGCCCCAACACTGATCAAGGACACGCTGGCCAGGTTATCTATGATGCCAGCATAGATAGAAGAGTTGAAGCGATCCGCTGCCAGGGCTGGCACTTTGTTAGCACTTACTCGAGCCAAGGCATGGATAGCTGATCTTGATCTGGTTGATATAGCCAAGGGCTTCCCAAGTGAACAAGAAAATGGGGAAGTGTTTGATAACGAAGCCCTCAGACGTGTGACGAGGGAGATGCGTCCTCTAGCGAGTCAGTTGGCAGAAGAAGCTAACTTGACGGTTCACCGATCCTTCTATGATGCTAGCAACAAACTGGTTGAGGTTGTCATTCTAGAAGTGCAAAATCTTATTCCGCCAATCCGTAAGCACACTTACGCCCCTGACGTTGATCCGACTGAGCTTATAAGTGAAGAGGCTATCTTTCAGGCCTTAACCCGGATTAACTGGACCACCACTGACTTCCAGCCATTGGATGGGGAGGAGGAGGCTGAACCGACGCTAGATGACCCATCTACTTCACATCAACATGGCGATGAAGCTTGACTCGGCAATCCAGTTGATATGTCAGAAACTGTCCGGTTTAAAACAATTCCATATTTTGGGCCGCTAAGTGCCTTGTAATAGGGTAGTAAAAGATACTTTGATGTGATGCCATCGTGTAGTATGAGATACTTTATGTGATCCGCCATGATAATTTCAATGTTGGCTCATGTAGCATAATATGCAATTCCTATGTCTGCATAAAAGAAATTGCCCTGGCGGTTTACCGCCGGACGGGTCATAATGCCCAAGATAAGGCCTGATTGATAATCAAACCGTAAAAAATATGAAATGACTCATACCTGTGATGTAATATCACTTTAGTTGGTTGACCAACTTTGATTGTAGTAAGGGTGAAAACGCAAATCTGAAATTTTTATATAACTCCATCATGTACTAATGGCGTATAATAAGCCATACCGGGTGATGATAAACACCAGATGATCAAAACTGGCGACAAGTAGTCAAAGCCAGGCCGGGTTAACGAACTCCGGTTTGATAATAAGGTCTGTCAACGTGTAGTTGAAAACCAAACCGGTTTAAGGAACACCGGGCTTAATAAGATGACTGATAAGTCATACCAGGTCAAAGAAACCGATTTAACAGAAAATTTATCAAAAGAGAAGTTACAAACGCAAATAAAACTGTGTAGTCGTGGCTTTTCAAGGGCTGCCAGGCCCAAATTTGAGGCTTTTTATGGGCTACCAGGCTGCTGAGTTGAACCATTTAGCCAAGCCTTTTAAGATGGACCTCCAACTAACCAATCACCATTTTAACTTTGACAAGTTCAGGGTCTCAATGAGAGTAACTGTCAAACGTTCGGAGGGTCATGCCAGGATTACCTGGATAGGAGCGTCTTACTTGATGAAGGCAGGTTAACCCGGGGTTTTAGGTAAAATATACCAGGCTTCCAAGCCGTGGGTCGATACCCAGCTACAAGGGTCCTTTCAAACTCCTTGGTATTTGACACAAGGAGCCCCCAAGTAACGTGATGAGCTGTGCTCATTGGGTGCCTATGTTTGAGCTTGTGCATAGCATCCAGACTCTCTTTGGCCCCTTGGGTGTGAAGCTCCCACGCTATGTTGTGGCGTGATAGCCGGTTTAACAGGCAGTACTCCGCTTTGTCAGCTGAAGCCCCCATGTAACCCAAAGGATATATGAGAAAAAACAGCAGAGGCCCTACTTATAGCAAGGATGCTGGTTTATTTATTGATCATAATATATACATTGTCGAAATATGTACATAAAAAGCCTATGGCTCAAGTGTAGTAAGGCCGTAGGAGAGCTATGTTCCACGGCCGCCGGTTCTCCTCCTCAGAGTTGTGTGAGTTGTCTCGAACATCAATGAGGTAGTATGATCCATTGTGCAGATTTTTGCTGACCACAAAGGGCCCTTACCAAGGTGGGGATAACTTGTGCATGTCGGTCTGATCCTGGATGAGCCGGAGCACCAAGTTGCCTTCTTTAAAGGTTCTTGTCCTACCCCGGCGGCTGTGATACCGCCATAGGTCTTGTTGATAAACCACCGATCGAGCCAGAGCCATGTCCTACTTCTCATCTAACAGGTCCAGCGCCTCTTGGCATGCTTGCTCGTTGTCCGCTTCAACATAATTAGCAACCCGGGGCGAGTCATGACGAATATCACTTGGTAAGACTGCCTCGCTCCGTATACCATGAAGAAAGGTGTGTAACCTGTTGATCGATTGGGGGTGGTGTCGATGCTCCATAACACAGAAGGAAATTCTTCCACCCAACAACTCGGCGTCCGCTTTAAGGGAATCATGAGCCGGGGTTTAAGACCCTTCAAAATTTCTTGATTGGCTCACTCCGCTTGACCATTGGATTGAGGGTGCGCCACAGATGCTAAGTCAAGCCGGATGTGCTCTCTTTGACAGAAATCCTCCATCTCACCTTTGGAAATGTTTGTACCATTATCCGTGATAATACTGTGTGGAAAGCCAAAGCGGAAGATGATCTTTTTGAGAAATTGAACCGCCGTAGCTGCATCACACTTGCTGACAGGCTCCGCTTCAACCCACTTGGTGAATTTATCTACTGCAACCAACAGGTGGGTCTTCTTATCCCGGGAATGCTTAAAGGGTCCCACCATATCAAGCCCCCAAGTAGCAAAAGGCCAAGTGATAGGAATCATCCGTAGTTCTTGAGCCGGAACGTGAGCTCTGTGTGAGAATTTTTGACAAGCATCACATCGCTTTACCAGATCCTCTGCATCAGCATGAGCTGTCAACCAGTAAAACCCATGACGAAAAAGCTTTTGCAACCAGGGACTTTGAACCAGCATGATGACCACAATCCCTTCATGAATTTCCCATAGGATCTCTTGGCCTTCTTCCAGAGAAACACAACGCTGAAATACGCCTGAAATGCTACAGTGATGTAACTCGCCATTGTGAACAACCATGGACTTGGATCGATGTACTATCTGTCGAGCCAGGACTTCATCATCTGGTAACTCACCCCGGTTCATATACGCCAGATATGGAACCGTCCAATCTGGGACAACGTGTAAAGCGGCCACCAATTGAGCCTCCGGATTAGGAACAGCCAAATCCTCTTCTATACGTAACTTAACAGACGGGTTATGCAAGATATCTAAAAATATATTGGGAGGTACCCATTTACGCTGAGAGCCAAGCCGTCTTAAAGCGTCTGCTGCTTCATTTTTGCGCCGATCGATATGCAAAAGGGCAAGTGATATCCACTTCACGTCTGTAAGCCGCCATGAGTGGATCCTTAGAATCCCAAGTACCAGAAACTTGCTGAGCCACCGGATCAGAATCTCCAAAACAACGAACTCGACTTAAGTTCATTTCTTTAGCCACGCGGAGACCATGGAGTAAAGCTTCGTACTCAGCTGCATTGTTAGTACAGGGAAACATCAAGCGGAGAATATAGCAAATTTTATCACCTCGAGGGGAACTAAAGACAACTCCAGCCCCCGAGCCCTCCAAGTTCCTGGACCCATCAAAATGAATAGTCCAGTATGTATTATCCGGTTTGTCTTCTGGTGCTTGCAACTCAGTCCAATCATTGATAAAGTCCACAAGGGCCTGAGATTTGATGGTTGTTCGAGGCACACACTTCAAACCATGTGGACCAAGCTCAATTGCCCACTTTGCAACCCGGACGGTTGCTTCCCTGTTTTGAATTATATCGCCCAAAGGAGCAGAACTAACCACTGTGATGGGGTGGCCTTGAAAGTATTGCTTGAGTTTTCGACTTGCCATATAAACCCCATACACCAACTTCTGCTAATGTGGATAGCGTTGTTTTGACTCGATCAGTACTTCACTGATGTAGTATATAGGTCGTTGAACCGGGTATTCCTTCCTAGCGTCCTTACGCTCAACCACAATTGCCACACTGACTACTCGGGCATTGGCAGCCACGTATAACAACAAGGGCTCATTATCAACTAGAGCTGCAAGAACTGGCGGTTCAACCAACTGCCGCTTTAACTCCTCAAAAGCCGCATTGGCTGCCTCACTCCAGACAAAGTCGTCTGTCTTTTTCAACATGTGATACAAAGGAATGGCCTTCTATCCCAAACGGCTGATAAACCGGCTAAGGGCTGCAATCCGACCCGCCAGACGCTGAACATCGTTGATACACTTCGGTTTAGCCAGGCATGTAATCGCCTTGATTTTTTTCGGATTAGCCTCAATGCCCCGGTTGGATACCAGAAAACCTAAGAGCTTGCCTACCGGAACACCAAAAACACATTTGTCCGGATTAAGCATCATTTTGTAAACCCGAAGGTTGTCAATTGTCTCCTTGAGGTCATCTATCAGTGTTTCCTTCTTCCTGGATTTTACCACAATGTCATCCACATAGGCATGAACATTACGCCCAATCTGTGTGTGAAGACAATTTTGCACACAACGCTGATAAGTTGCCTGGGCACACTTAAGCCCAAAGGGCATAGAAACATAGCAGAAGTCTCCAAAAGGAGTGATGAAGGTTGTCTTCTCCTGGTCCTTAACTGCCATCTTGATCTGATGATATCCTGAATAAGCATCCAAAAAACTCAGGCGCTCACAACCCGCCGTCGCATCAATGATCTGATCAATACGCGGGAGAGCAAAGGGATCGGCCGGACAAGCTTTATTCAAGTCTGTGTAGTCCACACACATATGCCAAGTGCCATTTTTCTTAAGAACAAGCATCGGATTAGCGAGCCATTCGGGATGAAACACTTCAATGATAAATCCAGCAGCCAACAACCGGGCTACCTCTTCACCAATTGCCTTGCGTCTTTCCTCATTAAAGCGACGAAGAAATTGCTTGACCGGTTTAAACTTGGGATCAATATTAAGAGTGTGCTCAGCGAGTTCCCTCGGTACACCTGGCATGTCAGAAGGCTTCCAGCAAAAATGTCTCGGTTCTCACGGATGAACTCAATGAGCGCGCTTTCCTATTTCGGATCCAGATTTGTGCTGATGCTGAACTGCTTGGATGAATCGCCAGGCACGAAGTCAACAAGTTTGGTGTCATCAGCTGGTTTGAAATGTAGGGTTGGGTCATTCTCAGTGGTGGGATTCTTCAGAGGGGTCATATCTGCTGGATCAACATTTTCCTTATAAAACTTTAGCTCCTCTGTAGCACAAACGGACTCAGCATAAGCCGCATCACCTTCCTCACAATCCAAAGCAATCTTTCGACTTCCGTGAACCGTAATAGTCCCTTTATGACCCGGCATCTTGAGCTGCAAGTAAATATAACACGACCTCGCCATGAATTTTGCATAAGCCGGTCGCCCAAACAGTGCATGGTACGAGCTCTGGATTCTCACCACCTCAAAGGTCAATGTCTCAGACAGGGAGTCCTGTTCATCACCAAACACAACCTCCAAAGAAATCTTACCTACAGGATATGCCAATTTACCTGGTACCACGCCATGAAAAACAGTGTTGGACAGTTTAAGACTCTTGTCTGTCAACCCCATGTGACGGAAGGTCTCATAATACAGAATGTTGATACTGCTTCCTCCATCCATGAGTACCTTGGTGAACTTATAACCTCCCACCTGAGGAGCCACCACTAAAGCCAGATGACCCGGATTGTCAACCCGGGGAAGATGATCGTCCCTACTCCACACAATAGGTTGTTCGGACCACCGCAGATAACATGGTACTGCCGGTTCAACAACATTAACTGCCCTCTTGTGAAGCTTCTGATCATGCTTACACAAACTAGTGGTGAACACATGATAGTGTCCACCATTCAACTGCTTTGGGTGACTCTGGTAACCCGGCTGCTGCTGATTTCCTAGATTACTCTGCTGGTTATTACCAGCTTGGTTGTTCTGGTTGCCCTGATTATTCTGAAATCCAGAGTTTGAGCCGCCACCACCATGAAAACCTGGACCTGAACCGCCTGATGGACCTTGATCATACCGGAAAAGATCAGAGTTTTTGAACTCCTTCATAATGTTACAATCCTTCCAGAGATGCGTTGCAGGAGCCTCCTTGGTCCCATGCTTTGGGCAGGGCTGATTCAACAAGCACTCCAGATTCATTCCGCTGCGGCGTTGGGGCGGTTTACCCTTACGACGCTGCACATTAGCATTAGCCACACAATCTATGTCCGCTTTACGCTTACCGTTATTCCCATGGCCTGCTTGGTTGTGCTGCTGTCCCTTTGCACCGCCGTTCTTCTTTCCCTTCTCCGGTTTATCATCATCAGAATTGGGATCCTTGGTATTATCAGAATTGGCATACTTGACCAAGGTTGCCATGAGGGTTCCCTTGTCGTTGCAGTGGCGCTTGAGCCGTCCCAACTTGATCTTTAGTGACTTAAACTGGCAATTGCGCTCTAGTGTTATGATCGCTTGGCCGGCATTAATCCGGTCAGACGAGTGCAAAACCTCTGAAACCCGGCGTACCCAATGAGTTGTTGACTCATTCTCCCCTTGAACACAAGCATCCAGATCCACAATGGACATGGGCTGTTTGCACGTGTCTTTGAAATTGGCTATAAACCGAGCTTTCAACTGATCCCATGACTCGATGGAGTTAGCTGGTAGATTTTTCAACCAAGTACGGGTCGTTCCTTCCAACATCATTGTGAAGTACTTTGCACAGGACGCTTCATCTACATCCAGCATCTCCATTGCCATCTCATAACTCTCGACCCACGCCTCAGGTGGCTGATCCGCCGTGTAATTAGGCACTTTATGTGGACCCTTGAAATCTTTGGGCAGACACACATTACGGAGAGCCGGAATAAGACACGGCACTCCCCAGGAACTGAAGGCAATCTCGGTGCCTCAGTCGACTGACGCTGCTGGCTGAATCGAGGCGGGTTGATGATGACCCAAAGCGGCCTCACTTCATGCCCTGCCATGATCCACGACATCTTGAGCATTACGATGCCGCGCGCTGCTAGACACTTCCGGTTCATCCATACGCCTACTATAGCTTGGGCTCGGATGAGGGGTTGAATGAATTCTATCCCGGCTATAAGAATAAGCCTGCTGCTATACCACGACGGTTCGGAGAAGGTTCCTAGCCCGCAGCGTTTCAATTGCTGCTATTGAATCGCCCTCCATCAGAATGGCTGCCAGGCGCGATGCTGCGGCAATCATGTTATCCAGAGGACTCGAGAAGTGATCCGACGGTGTAGACATGTATTGCGGAGGGTTATCTGTTCGTCGTGGTGGTTTTGTTATCTATAGTTGATCCGAAGCTGTCCTAGGTGCATCCGTCCAGTTTGCAGCCACCGGATTGCTCGGCCCAGCGCCTGGTGTTTGAAAGAGATTCAATCCTTCGTAGACCGGCGGCAGACGAGACCGGTACTTCCTTCGCATTACATCCTCTGACGCAGTCCGATCCAGCATGAGTCGATAATTTTGTGCTTGTATCTGCTGTGACTGGGCATCCAAAGCGGCCCGTTCTTCAGCCATCCTGGCATCCTCAGTTACCAGGTCCTCCTTAGCCTGTGTTATCTGGTCCTTCAGTTTTGCAATGTCTGCATTGTTCTGATCCCGTGTCTCCGGGGTGACTACCATGGTTAACAAAGTCGCCCATGCATCCATCAAACCAGAGAGGACTTGAGCCGGTCGGCGCGCTGGGACTCCTGCCGCGGCTGCTGATCCGGTATTCATTGCCGCTGTTGATGAAGACTGCAAAGTGGGCTGTGTTCCAGCCATGTAAACAGCAACCCGACTTGGCGGTTCAAGGAGGTCCCGAATACTGTTACCATCAGAATATCCTTCAAACACACCATTATGAATATGGTACAAGGACTCGGTATCGCCAGTGGATGACTTGCTGTCAGAATATACGGCTGTATCGCCTTCAGACACCGGTTCAGATCCGATCCCATGGACACATCCTACGAACGCACGCTTCATGGCGGGCTTAACCCCGGCTAGACTCACACGCTGAGCCGTCTTGACGAGGTCGGTGCAGATGTCCGGCTCAGGGCCCAGTTCACTGATCTTGCCGATGAAGACATGAATTCCGCCAAAGGGGACCCGGTACTCGTACTCGATTGAGCCGGCCTCAGGGCCCCATCCTTCGTCGTCGATGTAGAGCTTGCCGCGACGACTCTTGGTCATCCGGCCGACCATGTACCCCTTGAGTCCTTCAAAGCTGCCCTTCAAGAACTCGAAACCATCGTGCGATAGCCCCACGGTGGGCGCCAACTATCGTGGAATTAACACGTCAGATGTCCTCATGAAAGGACTTAGTCGTGGAGCCATCGCAACAGGTTAGCTTCAAGGGGTTAAACCGGACAAGGGACACGGGAGTTTTATACTAGTTCGGCCCCTTCGATGAAGGTAAAAGCCTACGTCTAGTTGTGATGGGATTGATTGGGTTTCGATGACCAGGGAGCAAATACGCTTGCCTGAGTCTCGAGTTTTTGTTTGTTGTCCCTGAACTGCCGCTGGATCGTCCATTTATATACACAGGTTAACACCCGGCCGGTCTACGGAGCCCTGAAGCCAACTTATACAAAGTGTCCAGCTCGGTCTCTCCTTTCCTAACTTACATTACAAGTTACATAGCCATGGTGGTTTACCATTATGGGCCCTAATCTGCCTTTGGGCTTCGGGCCTCTAAGCTTCATTTAGTAAAGCGCCATCTTCTGGATCTTCATGGGCTTCAGCATAGTCGAGGGTGAACCGGGCCCTCCTGGCCGGTTTACACTCAGTAGCTATATCCCCAACACTAGCCATAGACATGAGTTGTTGATTAACAGGATCACATCATTAGAGAATGATGTCATTAACTTGACCCATTCTGTTAGCTTAGCAATTGATCGTTTAGTATGTTGCTATTGCTTTCTTCATGACTTATACATGTTCCTATGACTATGAGATTATGCAACTCCCGTTTACCGGATGAACACTCTGTGTGCTTCCAAACGTCACAACATAACTGCGTGATTATAAAGGTGCTCTACAGGTGTCTCCGAAGGTACTTGTTGAGTTGGCGTATTTCGAGATTAGGATTTGTCACTCCGATTGTCGGAGAGGTATCTCTGGGCCCTCTCGGTAATGAACATCACTATAAGCCTTGCAAGCAACATGACTAATGAGTTAGTTGCGGGATGATGCATTACATAACGAGTAAAGAGACTTGCCAGTAACGAGATTGAACTAGGTATTGAGATACCGACGGTCGAATCTCGGGCAAGTAACATACCGATGACAAAGGGAACAATGTATGTTGTTATGTGGTTTGACCGATAAAGATCTTCGTAGAATATGTGGGAGCCAATATGAGCATCCAGGTTCCGCTATTGGTTATTGACCGGAGACGTGTCTCGGTCATGTCTACATAGTTCTCGAACTCGTAGGGTCCGCACGCTTAACGTTCGGTGACGATTTATATTATGAGTTATGTGTTTTGATGTACCGAAGGTTGTTCGGAGTCCCGGATGAGATCGGGGACATGATGAGGAGTCTCGCAATGGTCGAGACATAAAGATCGGTATATTGGACGACTATATTCGGCATCGGAAAGGTTCCGAGTGATTCGAGTATTTATCGGAGTAGTGGAGAGTTACGGGAATTCGCCAGGGAGTATATGGGCCTTATTGGGCTTTAGGGGAAAGAGACAGGGGAGGCTGCGTGCCCCCAAGGCCTAGTCCGAATTGGACTAGGGTGAGGGGCTGCGCACCTCCTTCCTTCTCTCCTCTTCATCCTTTCCTTGACTCCTACTCCTACTACTTGGAAGGGGGGAATCCTACTCCCGGTGGGAGTAGGACTCTCCAGGGCGCGCCATAGAGAGGGCCGGCCCCTCCGCTCCTCTCCTCCTTTATATATGGGGGTAGGGGGCACCTCTAGACACAAAAGTTGATCTGTTAATCTCTCCCAGCCGTGTGCGGTGCCCCCCTCCACCATATTCCACCTCAGTAATATCGTAGCGGTGCTTAGGCGAAGCCCTGCGTCGGTAGCATCATCAACACCGTCATCACGCCGCCGTGCTGACGGAACTCTCCCGCAAAGCTCTGCTGGATCGGAGTTCGTGGGACGTCATCGAGCTGAACGTGTGTTGAACTCGGAGGTGTCATACGTTCGGTACTTGGATCGGTCGGATCGTGAAGACGTACGACTACATCAACTGTGTTGGGCTAACACTTCCGCTTTCGGTCTACGAGGATACATGGACAACACTCTCCCTTCTCGTTGCTATGCATCACCATGATCTTGTGTGTGCGTAGGAATTTTTTTGAAATTAATATGTTCCCCATCAGTGGCATCAGAGCCAGGTTTATGCGTAGATGTTATATGCACGAGTAGAACAAAAGTGAGTTGTGGGCGATAGAAGTCATACTGCTTATCAACATGTCACACTTTGGTTCGGCGGTATTGTTGGATGAAGCGGCCCGGACCGACATTACGCGTACGCTTACGCGAGACTGGTTCTATCGACGTGCTTTGCGCATAGGTGGCTGGCGGGTGTCAGTTTCTCCAACTTTAGTTGAACCGAGTGTGTCTACGCCCGGTCCTTGAGAAGGTTAAAACAGCACTAACTTGACAAACTATCATTGTGGTTTTGATGCGTAGGTAAAAACGGGTCTTGCTCAGCCCATAGCAGCCACGTAAAACTTGCAACAACAAATTAGAGGACGTCTAACTTGTTTTTGCAGGGCATGTTGTGATGTGATATGGTCAAGGCATGATGCTATATTTTATTGTATGAGATGATCATGTTTTGTAACCGTGTTATCGGCAACTGGCAGGAGCCATATGGTTATCGCTTTATTGTATGCAATGCAATCGCCCTGTAATTGCTTTACTTTATCACTAAGCGGTAGCGATAGTCGTAGAAGCAATAGTTGGCGAGACGACAATGATGCTACGATGGAGATCAAGGTGTCATGCCGGTGACGATGGTGATCATGACGGTGCTTCTGAGATGGAGATCACAAGCACAAGATGATGATGGCCATATCATATCACTTATATTGATTGCAGGTGATGTTTATCTTTTATGCATCTTATCTTGCTTTGATTGACGGTAGCATTATAATATGATCTCTCACTAAATTTCAAGATAAAAGTGTTCTCCCTGAATATGCACCGTTGCCAAAGTTCGTCGTGCTCAGACACCACATGATGATCGGGTGTGATAAGCTCTACGTCCATCTACAACGGGTGCAAGCCAGCTTTGCACATGCAGAATACTCAGGTTAAACTTGACGAGCCTAGCATATGCAGATATGGCCTCGGAACACTGAGACCCAAAGGTCTAGCGTGAATCATATAGTAGATATGATCAACATAATGATGTTCACCATTGAAAACTACTCCATTTCACGTGATGATCGGTTATGGTTTAGTTGATTTGGATCACGTGATCACCTAGATGATTAGAGGGATGTCTATCTAAGTGGGAGTTCTTAAGTAATATGATTAATTGAACTTTAATTTATCATGAACTTAGTCCTGATAGTATTTTGCAAATTATGTTGTAGATCAATAGCTCGCGTTGTTGCTTCCCTATTTTTATTTTTGATATGTTCCTATAGAAAAACTATGTTGAAATATGTTAGTAGCAATGACGCGGCTTAGATCCATGATCTAAGGTTTATCCTCATTGCTGCACAAAATAATTATGTCCTTGATGCACCGCTAGGTGACAAAGCTATTGCAGGAGCAGATGCAGATGTTATGAACTTTTGTCTAGCTCAGTATGATGACTACTTGATAGTTTAGTGCACCATGCTTAATGGCTTAGAATCGGGACTTCAAAGACGTTTTGAACGTCATGGACCATATGAGATGTTCCAGGAGTTGAAGTTAATATTACAGCAAATACCCGAGTTGAGACATATGATGTCTCCAACAAGTTCTATAGCTAAAAGATGGAGGAGAATTTCTCAACTAGTGAGATGTGCTCACATTGTCTGGGTACTACAATCGCTTGAATCAAGTGGGAGTTAATCTTTTAGCTATTGTATGGAAGGGATTGACAGAGTTCTCTAGTCACCATCACCAAGTTACTAGAACTTCTTGATGAACTATAGTATGTAAGGGATGATGAAAATGATTCCCGAACTCTTCGTGATGTTGAAATCGATGAAGGTTGTCGTGGAATTGTCATGGCAGATGTCCTAGTGAAAGGACTTAGTCGTGGAGCCATCGCAACTAGGAAGGTAAAAGCCTACGGTCCAGTTTTGAGTGGGATTGCTTATGTCTCGATAACCAGGGAGCGAATCGCTGACCTAGCTCTCGAGTTGATGTTACTTTCCCTGAACCGCCGCCGGGTCGTCCCTTTATATAAAGAGGCCGACGCTCAGCGGCTCTACAGAGTCCCAGCCGATTCATAAATAGTGTCCGACTCGGTCTCTTTAACTATTCTTGCCTTACAATACAAGTCACGCATACATGGCGGTTTATCACTATGGGCCTTAAGTCGCCTCTAGGCCATGGGCCTTTAACTAAGCCGCCATCCATGACCTGGGTCTTGGGCTTCACGAATATTTGCAGGTATGACCCGGCCCCTCCTTGGCGGGTCACATCAATAGTTATATTCCCAACATTAGGCCCTAGATTGATTTGAACTGGTTTCAGGTCAATCTTCAACACTTAAGGAAAAAATCTTCTGCCTTTATGAAATTTCTGTAACCCGCCATGACATCATCTTCTGAATTTGTGGTAACCCAGCATGACGTTATCTGTCATAAAAGCGCGTTCTATCCAATGTATCCCAACGGATCTTTGTCTTGATAACCATCCCAAAAATTGAGGCGTCTTTGTAGTTGGATAACTCATATTTTCGGCCTCCTTGTTTTTCGCGCTCTTTAGTGGCCCTTCCTTATAAATAGACCCAACTAGGTCTTCTTTCATTCTTCCTGTTCTGCTTCTTCTTCCTCTCGCCCCCATCTGTTACTGGAGCTCTGCCACCATCGCCGCAGCGCACCTCGTCTTCGTCGAGCTTGGCCGCTGCATCGACCTGACCTTGACCAGAGAACGGCAGCATCCCTCCTCCGCAGATCTTCCGCAGTAAGTGTTTCCCCTTTCTGCGCCATAGATCTGCGCTAGGGCTAGCATGTTCTTCAGTACCGCGCACAGTTCATCTGAGTTCTTGTGTTCTACCTTCTATGTCTTCTTTCAATCCAAAAAACCCCATAGATCTTATGCGGTACGTGTTCCGCATCCATTTTGGGTACTAGTAGATCTCCTTTCCATGTAAGAAAACCCCATTATAGCGCATGAACTCCTCTGCGCCCTGTTTTAGGTCTAGTAAATTTTCTTTTCTGAACATCTGTTTGATCCAAAATAACAGCTGCATATTGTGAAACCTATTTGTACAACACTTAGGAAAAATCTTCACTTGTTAGATTTATCTAGTCACGACGACTCTGACAGCCGGTTTTAAGGGAGCAATGCTCAATTAATAACTTGAACCACCCTCGGCGGTTTAAATAGTCTTGACGGCTTATAGAGCTTATGGTGGCATAACTAACTACGACATAATTATCCTTATACCATTAGGCCCCTTCGTCAGCCGCCATTCTGAATATGCATAGTAATATTCTTGTCCTGCTTGGCTTAAATTTGAACCGACACTTTTACTTTGTCTTAGGCTTTCAATTAGAATGGCACCCAAGGCACCTATCTCCTGCAACTGGGTTAAATCCATTGTCACTGACAGCACCTTGGATGACTTTGTGAAGACCGGCTATCTCCCGAAAAAAGAAGTCATGCCTTATCGTGCTCCTAAACCAGATGAAGAATTTCCTCAACCCAAAGACGGAGGGGTTGTTGTTTTCACAGATCATATGAACCGGAGATTTACTCCTCCCGGCTCAAAATTCTTCAGGGATGTGCTGAATTTCTTTGATCTTCACCCACAAGACATCGGACCCAATTCCGTGTCTAACATCTGCAACTTCCAAGTATTCAACGAAGTATATCTTGGTGAAGAACCCAATTTGCTGTTTTTCAGAGAACTGTTCTATTTGAACCGCCAGACTGAATGTGCCAGGGCTAGAGCTTAGAACTTGGCGGAGTCTCGATCCAGCACCGCAGGGATGTGATCTTTCCTTACGCTAACCCACCAAGCCACCCCAAAGATTGGAATATGACATGGTTTTACTGCAAAGACACCTCTCGGGCTAATGAAAACCCTCTGCCCGGCTTTCGTGCCCTTTGTCTTGAGGCGAACCATCCTCTGCATGACAAGATTATAGCCATGGAACATAAATCACTTGCTCCTACTTTGGCCAAGATCAAGGCTCTGCTGGGGAACGGGCTGACAGGCATTGACCTGGTCCGGGTTTGGCTCACCTGGCGGGTTATTCCGCTGAGCCTTCGCACCGGCCTGATGTGCGAATACACTAGTGCGAAAAATGATCCTCCGCGTCACAACCCTGACGACTTACCTGCCCATGTCATTGACGACATGACCAAGTCTCTTCTGAATGAGAGTCTGGCGGATTGTGGCAAGGTGCCTAGCCCCCTTCTGCAAAGCTAACCCGGCTCTAAAGGTAAACCGCCCATAGGAAATGACTACCTTAATTTCTTAATGTTTCACCCATACTCATGCATATGCTAATCTTTGCAGGCGGGTGGTAAATTTTGGAAAGTTAAATATGATCATGAAGCTGCCAAGAAAGCTAGAAAAGAAAAGAAAGCCGCCTGGAAAGAAGCTGTCAAAAAGAAGGGAAGAAAGCCACCGCTTCTAACCTGCTTCGGCTAGCAGACACTTCTGAGTCGGAGGTAGCCCTTGATTCCCTTGGCTCATTTTTTAACCATCTTATTGACACTGATTATCAGGAAGAGGACACCGGAGCGAGCCGTAACAAGGCTGATGAGGTAACTATCCTTTCCTCCGACTCCGAGCCTTTGCCAAGACGAAAAATCCGCAGAGTGACCCGGAAAGTAAGGTTTTCTCATCCTTTAGCTCATCACGATCCTCAATTTATTTTGAAGCGGCAAATTCATGAAAGCCGGAGGCAGACCCGGACCAGCAAGGACGCGGAGCTTTCCTCCGGCTTACCGAACACCCCAAGGAAACGCCGGAATGAGGTCACTTCTGTTTTAAATAAATTTTACCCCTTGGCGGGTCTCTTTCATCAACCACTCAATTCTTCTGACTCGGATTATCAGGATACTTCCCCTTCCTCCGGCGAGTCACTACAGTCCAACCTGCCGACTTTCAAGACTACACCAGGGTATGATGACCTGCTCATCTTGCATTTATTTTAATCCCTTGCATCTGCATTAACCTTTATTTTGACGCAGTGGTCAAGCCAAACCTAGCAAACGGGTTAGGAAAAATAAACCAATTGAAGATACAGTTGTGACTGAGCCGGTTCTTGAAACAGCCGTACCAGAATCGACCACTCATGAGCTGCCATCTGAGCCAGCTCAAGACTTACCAACACCTGCTACTGACCTGCCCACTGATCAAGCTGCCGACGAGTCAGAGAATCCAAAGGTTCCTAGCCCGGTCCAGACTGATGACCCTTCAAACACTGATGTAGAAATCACCAGAACCGGCTATGTTGAGCCGGGAAGGCCAACTGTACTGGCCAAGTGCCCCGCCAAGGAAGAACTTCTAGACCAGCACCGGGTCAAGATGGATGTTACCAACTATGCTCATATGAGTATTGGAGACATCTTTTTTGGCTATATGAGCCAAGTGCACAGCGGCCGGAACCTCGAGATTGATATGGTGAAGCAGATGCACCAAAAATTCGAGGTATAACCCATTCTCTTTTGTTCATTGATCTTTACTATGCGAGCCCCCAAGTCTACTACTTATGATGCTTATGCTGTAGACTTTGAAACAAACTTAGCAACATAAATGAAAGAACCATATAAAAGCTCCGGCTTACCATGTAGTCCCTAAGGGGCGGCTTAACCAATATGGTTGAGCCGGTCCTTATAAAAAATTCTTATGGGTCCTTGAACAGCAATATGCATTAGCCCCCATGTGTCAAGTATTATTGCTTGCAAAATGCTTGGGACTTACTCTTATAAATCGCCATCTTATGAACCACCATTGAAAATAAAAAACTCTTTGGTAACATTAGCCCCCAAGTGCCAAGTTTTGTTGCTGGCAAAATGCTTGGGACTTTAAGATTGCATAAACAATTGACTTGATTTTGACTCTATACTTGTATAGGCCACCACGAGCCAACTCGAAACCGAGGTGACTGATCTGAAGAGCCGCCTTGAGATCCAAGGGACGGAGATTGAAAAGGCCGACACCAAGTCCAAATTCAGTGTTTCTGAACAAGAAAAACTGAAGAAAGAATTTGAAGCTGAAAAGAAAGCCTGGGCTAATGAAAAGACCGCACTGATTAACCGAGCTGAAAAAGCAGAGGCGGCTCTGGAAGAAGTCACTGGTGAATTAGCCAGTTTAAAGCGCCATGTCTCTCAAATGGTCTCAACCATCTTTGGTAAGTCGCCCTGCAAGTGTTTAAATATCTAAGCCTTTCAATTGACCATAAACTGGAATTAACTCATCTGATCACGTTTATGCAGGTCCTAGAAGCTCAAACTTGAACCAAGACATGCTGATCAAACTGAAGGCAGTGTACACTTTGGTGGAACAATTGTACACCGGGTCTTAGTGTCCATTAGCCACGGTGGCTCTGTCGAATGAAGTGCCAACCCTCCTGGTAGAGGTCTTGAAAAAGCTTTCCGTTCTCCCTCAATGGTTCAATGAACTGAGGCGGTCAGCTGCGAGAGCCAGAGCGGTAAACGCTTTAAGCCAGGCCAAGGCTTGGCTACCACAATTAGACCTGGCTGACATTGCCACCGGCTACCCAAGCCTAAAGGTAGATAGCACTCCTTTTGAAGACGCGGACTTCCTCGCCTGTGTCAAAGAGATATGCCCCATGGCTACTCTGATAGCAAATGAAGTGGATCTTACCAAGTACCAGGCGGGTAATGATGAAGAGAACCGGAGAATTCCAACGCCTCACTATGAAGTGACCAGTCTGATTCTCCCAATCCGTAAGCACACCTTTGCTCCAGAAGTAGACCCGGCCGGCCTTGTTGATGCTGAAGCTGAATTTGAAGCCTTGAACAACATTTACTGGTCATCGTCAACCTTCCAGGAAAGGGAGCAGGGCGAAGGCGCGGAGAGGTCTAACCCGGACGCTTCAGGCCAATCATGAAGGTGAAGCTGCCATGGCGGCTCATACCTGGGATGTACTTAAAAACAATGTGAATTGTTTGGACTCAGGGAGTCC
Source organism: Triticum aestivum (assembly GCF_018294505.1). Lineage (NCBI taxonomy): Eukaryota > Viridiplantae > Streptophyta > Magnoliopsida > Poales > Poaceae > Triticum > Triticum aestivum. The sequence goes on along the minus strand of NC_057795.1, from coordinate 80,413,004 downwards.
TGTAATAGGATAGAAATAACTTTATTTTGGCCATGCCTTCATGCACGTTTTAATGCTTAACGCCATTAAACCGCCGTGTTGTATCCATCCGTCTTACTTTTCATCTACTTACCGTATGCTTGATCAGACTTTGTAAATTGTCCTGCATGTGAAAACAGACTGCCAAATCCATTGACAGCTTAACACCAGGCGGGTCAAAAGGATTTAAAAAGAGTCAAAGATTAGCTTGTTGTAAAAAACACAACTATGATCGTATGCTTATGACTTCTTAGATTTGCACCGCCAGTTTATATGACCCGGTCAGTGAGGGTGATAACCCAATGTTTGGATTCCCAAGATTTTCAAGGGTATGATGATGCTTATTTATCCGCGACTCATCAGCCGATATTGAGCCGGCTCAAACGCAACCATACTTAAACTTGGAAGCCTCAGAAAAAGTCTCAAGTCAAAATAAAGGCTGTTTCCAAAGAAAACTTTAAACCGAAATAGAACAAAAAATTTCAAGGCTGCTGATTCGAATACGATCAGTAAACCATTCCAGAGGGGTTTAAGATAGGATTCGAATACGATCATGTAGCCCCCAATGGCTTTGGCATTGCGCCGATCAAGAGGGTACCAACAGCTGTGTTCTCTTTGGTTCGAAGACGACCTATGTTTGAATAGGAAGCCCCCTAATGACCTTGAGAGTTTTTTAACGACTCTGATTCGAATACGATCAAAGTCAGTTCCCAAAAGGGGTTAAGCTATGATTCGAATACGATCAAGAATCTCCCTAATGAGCTCGGCAATGTGCCAATCAAAAGGGTACCGACAGCTGTGTTCTCTTTGGTTCAAATACGACCTGTGTTTGAAGAAGAAGCCCCCTAGTGTTTATAATTTTTTAGGGCTAGATTCGAATACGATCGTAAGCCGAATCAAACGGGTTAAGCCGGATCAAATGTGATCAGCCCCCAAGTGATCATGTGAGAAAATAATGACAATAATAATGACAAATTTACATTGGGGGAAGGAAAAAAGGACAGAGGTCCTGCTTTATTATTTATCATAATATATACATGGGCAAAATATGTACATCAGGACAGCCTATGGCTCAAGTGTAGTAGGGCCGAAGATGAGCGATATTCCACGGCCGACGGGTCTCTTCCTCTGACTTACGTGAGTCTTTGCACTCTCGAACATCGATAAGGTAATATGACCCGTTGTTCAAGTTCTTGCTGACCACAAAGGGCCCTTCCCAAGGAGGGGATAGCTTGTGTGCATCAGTTTGATCCTGGATGAGCCGGAGCACCAAATCACCTTCCTGAAAGGCTCTGGTCTTAACTCGGCGGCTGTGATATCGGCGCAAGTCTTGCTGGTAAATCGCCGAGCGAGCTACTGCCAAGTCCCGCTGTTCATCTAACAGGTCCAGAGCATCCTGACGCGCCTGCTCATTGTCCGCTTTAACATAAGCCGCCACGCGAGGCGAATCATGACGGATGTCGCTAGGGAGAACAGCCTCAGCTCCATAGACCATGAAGAAAGGTGTATAACCCGTAGATCTATTAGGAGTGGTGTTAATGCTCCACAACACATAGGGTAACTCCTCAACTCAGCAACTCGGCGTCCGCTGCAAGGGGACCAAACGCCAGGGCTTGATGCCTTTCAAGATCTCCTGATTGGCTCTCTTGGCTTGACCATTGGATTGGGGATGAGCGACTGATGAAACATCAATCCGAATATGCTCCCATTGACAAAATTCTTCCATGGTGCCTTTAGATAGATTAGTGCCATTGTCAGTTATAATGTTGTGTGGAAAGCCGAAGTGAAATATCACCTTCATGAATTGGACTGCCGTAGCTGCATCACACTTACTGACTGGCTCTGCCTCAACCCACTTTGTAAATTTATCAACCGCCACCAAGAGGTGGGTCTTTTTATCTTTGGACCTTTTAAAAGGCCCAACCATGTCAAGCCCCCAGACTGTGAACGACCATGTAATTGGAATCATCCTCAATTCTTGAGCCGGCACATGAGCCGGTCTTGAGAACTTCTGACAACCATCACATTTACTGGCCAAGTCCTCTGCGTCAGCATGAGCCATCAGCCAATAGAATCCATGACGGAAAGCCTTAGCCACGAGGGATTTTGACCTGGCGTGGTGACCACAATCCCCTTCATGAATCTCACAAAGAATTTCTTGGCCTTCCTCAGGAGAGACGCAACGCCGAAACACCCCTGTAACACTGCGATGATGCAACTCGCCATTGACAATCGTCATAGACTTAGACCGCCGGGTTATCTGCCTGGCCAAGGTTTCATCCTCAGGAAACTCGCCCGAGTCATGTAAGCCATGTATGGCACCGTCCAGTCTGGAATGACATGAAGAGCCGCCACCAATTGTGATTCCGGGTCAGGAACAACCAAGTCTTCCTCTGAGGGTAGCTTCATAGAATGGTTATGCAGAATATCCAAGAAAGTATTAGGCGGCACCGGCTTACGCTGAGATCCCAGGCGGCTTAAGGCATCAGCCGCCTCGTTCTTTCTGCGGTCAATGTGCTGCACCTGATAACCCTTGAAGTGTCCCGCAATTGCATCGACTTCACGGCGATAGGCCGCCATGACAGGATCCTTAGAATCCCACTTGCCTGATACCTGATGAGCCACCAGATCTGAGTCGCCGAAGCACCTTACCCGGCTTAAGCTCATCCCCTTAGCCATCCGGAGACCATGGAGTAAGACTTCATACTCAGCTGCATTGTTAGTACAGGGAAACATCAACCGAAGCACATAACAAAATTTGTCACCTCGAGGGGAAGCCAAAACAACTCCAGCCCCCGAGGCTTCCAATTGCCTGGACCCGTCAAAATGAATTGTCCAATACGTGTTGTCCGACTTTTCTTCAGGCATCTATAGCTCGGTCCAATCGTTGATGAAATCCACTAGTGCTTGAGATTTAATAGTTGTGCATGGCACATACTTTAAGCCATGAGGCCCAAACTCAATGTCCCACTTGGCGACTCATCCTGTGGCCTCTCTGTTTTGAATGATATCCCCCAAAGGAGCAGAACTAACCACAGTGATGGGGTGGCCCAAGAAGTATTGCTTAAGATTCCGGCTTGCCATGAACACCCCATAAACAAGCTTCTGCCAATGCGGATATCATTGCTTGGACTCAATAAGCACCTCGATGATGTAGTAAACCGGCCGTTGAACCGGGTGTTCCTGGCCAGCCTCCTTGTGCTCCACCATGATGGCCACGCTGACGGCATGCGTGTTAGCAGCCGCATATAATAATAAGGGCTCCTTATCAATGGGAGCAGCAAGAACTGGCGGCTTAGCCAGCTGTCTCTTCAGATCTTCAAAAGCAGCGTCGGCAGCGTCACTCCAGGTGAAGTTATCTGTCTTCTTCATCATTTGATACAATGGTATGGACTTCTCATCTAACCGGCTTATGAACCAGCTTAGAGCAGCGATACGACCCGCCAAATGCTGAATGTCATTGATACACGCTGGTTTGGCAAGAGAGGTGATGGCCTTGATCTTCTCCAGGTTAGCCTTGATGCCCCTCTTAGAAACCAAAAAAACCCAAAAGCTTGCCTGCAGGCACACCAAAAACACACTTGGTCGGGTTAAGGATCACCTTGTAAACCCGAAGATTGTCAAAGGTTTCCTTAAGATCATCAATCAAGGACTCCTTCTCTCTAGATTTCACCACTATGTCATCCACATAAGCATGAACATTGCTCTCAATTTGATTATGAAGACAATTCTGCACACATCGCTGGTAAGTCGCCTAGGCGCTCTTGAGCCCAAAAGGCATTGATACATAGCAGAAGGCTCCAAACGGAGTAATGAACGCCGTCTTCTCCTGGTACTTAATTGTCATATTGATCTGATGATAACCAGAGTAAGCGTCCAAAAAACTCAAATGCTCACAACCCGCCGTAGCATCAATGATTTGATCGATACGAGGGAGAGCAAAAGGATCAGCTGGAGAAGCCTTGTTTAAGTCCGTGTGATCCACACACATATGCCAAGTGCCGTTCTTCTTAAGCACAAGCACCGGTTAGCCAACCACTCTGGATGAAACACTTCGATGATGAACCCAGCTGCTAAGAGCTGGGCTACCTCCTCGCCAATGGCATTCCGCCTTTCCTGGTTAAACTGCCGAAGAAACTGCTTGACCGGCTTAAACTTTGGATCAATATTAAGAGTGTGCTCAACGAGTTCTCTCGGTACACCTGGCATGTCAGAATGTTTCCATGTGAAGATTTCCCGGTTCTCATGGATGAACTCGATGAGCACGCTTTCCTATTTTGGATCCAAATTAGCACTGATACTGAACTGTTTGGATGAGTCGCTGGAACAAAATCAACAAGCTTAGTATCATCGGCCGACTTAAACTTCATGACCGGCTCATGTTCTGTGGTTGGCTTCTTTAAAGATGTCATATCTGCCGGGTCAACATTGTCCTTGTAGAATTTTAACTCCTCTGTCACAGACCCACTCAGCATAAGCCGCGTCACCTTCTTCACATTCCAAGGCCACCTTCCGGCTCCCATGCACCATAATGGTTCCCTTATGACCCGGCATCTTGAGCTGCAAGTACACATAACAATGTCGGGCCATGAATTTGGCATAAGCCGGCCGTCCGAACAGAGCATGATACGGGCTCTTGATCTTGACTACTTCAAACGTCAATCTCTCAGCTCTGGAATCATATTCATCCCGAAAAGCTACCTCAATTCGAGCTTACCGACTGGATACACCGATTTACTGGGTATGACTCCATGGGAGACAGTGTTGGACTGCTTAAGGCTCTTATCAGTAAGCCCCATGCACAGGAAGGTCTCATAATAAATGTTACTGATGCTACTGCCTCCATCCATGAGTACCTTGGTGAATTTATATCCACCAACCTGAGGGGCCACCACCGGGGCTAAATGACCCAGATTGTCAACCCGGGGAGGGTGATCCTCCCTACTCCATAGAATAGTCTTCTCAGACCATCTCAAGTAACGAGGAACTGCCGGCTCAACATCATTCACAACCCTCTTATGAAGCTTCTGGTCTCGTTTACATAAACTGGTGGTAAACACATGATATTGCCCACTATTCGGCTGCTTTGGATTGCTCTGTTATCCACCTTGCTGCTGTTGCTGACCGCCCTGGCCAGATTGTTGGTTATACCCACCTTGGTTGCCTTGAGAATTTTGAAAATTGGGATTTGACCCGCCGCTCGGGCCATGAAAGCCGCCGCCACCTAAGCCACCGCCCTGCCCATTGTTACCATCAAACATGCTGGAATTTTTGAAGTCCTTCATGATCATATAGTCCTTCCATAAATAGGTAGCTGGCTTCTGCTGAGTGCCATGTCTCGGACAGGGCTCGTTCAACAATTGCTCAAGTGTGGGGTCTGACCCGCCAGACCAGGGCGGTGGCCTCCCTTTGCACCGTTGGTTGTTACCCTGCGCACTAGTGTTAGCCACAAAATCCAAATTACCGTTAGCCTTATGTTTATTACCTCCTTGATTTGCCGGGTTGTGCTGAGGGCCCTGGCCCTTGCCATTCTTCTTTCCCTTCCCATCCTTGTCATCATCAGACTCAGGATACTTGGTACTATCAGAGTCGGCGTACTTGACCAGAGCCACCATCAGCGTGCCCATATCATTACAATCACGCTTGAGCCGCCCTAGCTTTTGTTTCAGAGGCAAAAAACGGCAATTTTTCTCCAACATTAAGACTGCGAAGCCGGCATATATCTTATCAAATGAATGTATTATGGCTTTAACCCGGCGCACCCAATGGGTTGTAGACTCGCCCTCCTCTTGCTTACAATTCGTCAGATCCACAATCGACATGGGCTGCTTGCACGTATCTTTTAAATTCTGGATGAACCGGGCCTTTAGCTCCGCCCATGAACTGATTGAATTAGGTGGCAAGCCTTTCAGCCAAGTGCGGGCGGTCCCATCCAACATCATGGTAAAGTACTTAACCATTGCAGCATCACTGACCTCCAATAACTCCATAGCCATCTCGCAGCTTTCGATCCATGCCCCAGGCTATAAGTCGGCCGTGTAATTCGGCACCTTCCAACGTCCCTTAAAATCTTTGGGCAAACGCTCGATGTGTAGAGCCGGCACCAGACAGGGGACTCCTCCGGTCCTGGTGGCCACACCTGCCTTGATAAAAGTCATCGGATAAGCCGGATACGGATGGTAAGCCGTCAGCTAAGCCGCCTACTCAGCCTCTTGACGTATTATGTCTTGATCTACCAAGTTAAAGGCCTCATGGCACGCCGGGTAATGCCCACCTGGCTGGTTACGGTGCCGGACATTGCTCGAAATGGCCGCTGAATCCATGTGCCTGCTATAACTCGGGATTTGGCTTGGGCGAGGAGTCGCATGGATCCTGTCCCGGCTGTACAAGTATGCCTCCTACTGGGCTAAGGCCGTCTGAAGAAGTTTCTGACCCGGTGGGTTTCAACCGCCGCCGGAGAGTCACCATCAATTGGGAGAGCCGCCAACCGTGCCGCTGCCACTATCATGTTCTCCAACGGGTTAGAATAGTGACCCGGAGGTGTTGGTACATACTGAGGTGGAGCCGTGTTTACGCGGGGAGGTTCCATCACCTGCGGTTGAACCAGCGCGCCATCCCGGGTGCTGCAACACGGCCAGCCCCTGTACGCGGGGAGAGCCACGGTGGGTTACTTGTACGTAGGGAGAGCCACGGCGGGTTACTGGGCCCTGCCCCCGGTGTGTGAAAGAGGTTTCGAGGATCGTAAACCGGGGGGAGTCGAGACTAAGTCTTCTGATGCCTTCTCCTCATGACCTCATTAGACGCGCTCTGGTCCTGCGTGAGCCGGAAAGTCTGTGCCTGAATCTGCTGAGCCTGAACATCCAGAGATTCCCGCTCTGTGGTTATCGTGACATCTTCTGTTGCTACGTCTTCCTTAGCCTGCACCATATCCAATTTTAACTGTGCCACCTCCGTGTCATGATGATCTTGGTCCGCCGGGTTGACCATGGTGGTTAATAGAGTGGTCAGCTTATCTGTGAGATCCCTCAACACCTGAGCCGACAAGCGCACAGGGCCTCCTGCCCCGGCTTCTGCTGACCCGGAGGTCATGGCTGCCGCAGTTGTGGAGTCTTGGATAGGTTATGTGCTGGCCATGAAGATCCCAACTCTGCTCGGCGGCTCGAAGCTATCCAGAATACTACTGCCATCGGAACATCCCCCTAGCCCACCATCTTGCAGTTGATATAACGAATCTATCTCACCTGTGGATGACCCGCCATCAGAGTAGATGGCCATCTCGCCGCCAGATGCAGATCCTTCATAGAGCCCTTCATGGATGCATACCACGAAGGCATGCTTCACAGCAGGCAGAGCCCGGGCGGGTTTCGCGCACTGAGCCATTTCCACGAGGTCGGTGCAGATGTCCGGCTTAGGTCCCGGCTCGCCGATCTTTCCGATGAAGACGTGAATTCCGCTTAAGGGGACCCGGTACCCGTACTCAATTGAGGCGGCCTCGGGGCCCCAGCCCGCGTCGTCAATGTAGAGCTTGCCACGATGACTCTTGGTCATCCGACCCACATCGTATCCCTTGAGCCCTTCGAAGCTGCCCTTCAAGAACTTGAATCCACCATGCGCTGGCCCCATGGTGGGCGCCAACTATCGTGGAATTGTCACGTCATATGTCCTAGTGAAACGACTTAGTCATGGAGCCATCGCAACTAGGAAGCTTGAAGGGGTTACGCGGGACAAAGGACACGAGGTTTATACTGGTTCGGCCCCTACGGTGAAGGTAAAAGCCTACGGTCCAGTTTTGAGTGGGATTGCTTATGTATTGATAACCACGGAGCGAATCGTTGACCTATCTCTCGAGTTGATGTTACTTGCCCTGAACCGCCACCGGGTCGTCCCTTTATATAAAGAGGCCGATACCCATCGACCCTATAGAGTCCCGGCCAGTTCATAAACAGTGTCCGGCTCGGTCTCTTTAACTATTTTTGCCTTACAATACAAGTCACGCATACATGGCGGTTTATCACTATAGGCCTAAAGTTGCCTCTGGGCCATGGGCCTTTAACTAAGCTGTCATCCATGACCTGGGTCTTCGGCTTCACGAATATTTGCAAGTATGACCCGGCCCCTCCTGGGCGGGTCATATCAATAGTTATATCCCCAACAAAGGTAGAAATCAAGAAAAGAGCATCAAGTGTTGATGATTGACAAGACCACTAGTTTCAAGAAAAGGGCAAAGGGAAAGAAAGGGAACTTCAAGTAGAATGACAAGCAAGTTGTCACTCCCGCAAAGAAGCCCAAAGCTGGACCAAAGCCTGAAACCGAGTGCTTACACTGCAAAGGAAATGGTCACTGAGCGGAAATGCCCTGAATATTTGGTGGATAAGAAGGATGGCAAAGTGAACAAGGGTATATTTGATATACAGGTTATTGATGTGTACCTTACTAGTGTTTATAGTAGCCCCTGGGTATTTGATACTCATTCGGTTGCTAAAAATTAGTAACTTGAAAGAGGAGATACAGAATAAATAGAGACTAGTTGAGGGTGAAGTGACGATGTATGTTGGAAGTGGTTCCAAGATTGATATGATCATCATCACACACTCACTATATTTTAAGGATTAGTGTTAAACCTAAATAAATGTTATTTGGCGTTTGTGTTGAGCATGAATATGATTTGATCATGTTTATATGGTTATTCATTTAAAGTCAGAGAATAATTGTTATTCTGTTTACATGAATAAAGCCTTCGATGGTCATACACCCAATGAAAATAGTTTGTTGGATCTCGATCATAGTGATACACATATTCATAATATTGATGCCAAAATATGCAAAGTTGATAATGATATTGCAACTTATTTGTGGCACTGCCGTTTGGGTCATATCGGCGTAAAGCACATGAAGAAACTCCATGCTGATGGGTTTTTGGAATCACTTGATTATGAATCATTTGATGCTTGCGAATCGTGCCTTTTGGGCAAGATGACTAAAACTCAGCTCTTCGGAACAATGGAACGAGCTACCGATTTATTGGAAATAATACATACCAATGTATGCGATCCAATGAGTGTTGATGCATGTGGAAAGTATCGTTATTTTCTAACATTCACAGATGATTTGTGCAGATATGGGTATATCTACTTAATGAAACACAAGTCTGAAACATTTGAAAAGTTCAAAGAATTTCAGAGTGAAGTGGAGAATCATCGTAACAAGAAAATAAAGTTTCTACGATCTGATCATGGAGGAGAATATTTGAGTTACGAGTTTGGCCTTCATATAAAACAATGTGGAATAGTTTCACAGCTCACGCCACCTGGAACACCACAACGTTATGGTGTGTCCGAATGTCATAACCGCACTTTATTGGATATGGTGCGATCTATGATGTATCTTACCGATTTACCACCATCGTTTTGGGGTTATCCATTAGAGACAATTGCATTCAATTTAAATAGGGCACCATCAAAATTCGTTGAGACGACGCCTTATGAACTGTGGTTTGGCAAGAAACCGAAGTTGTCGTTTCTTAAAGTTTGGGGATGCGATGCTTATGTGAAAAGTTTCAACCTAATAAGCTCGAACCCAAATCGGAGAAGTGCGTCTTCATAGAATACCCAAAGGAAACTATTGGGTACACCTTCTATAACAGATCTGAAAGCAAGATATTCGTTGCTAAGATGGATCCTTTCTAGAGATGGATCCTTTCTAGAGATATTCCTGAGTGGGAGGAAAGTAGAACTTGAAAAGGTAACAGTACCTTCTCCCGAATTGGAAAGTAGTTCATCACAGAAATCAGTTACAGTGATGCCTACACCGATTAGTGAGGAAGTTAATGATGATGATCATGAAACTTCAGATCAAGTTACTACCGAACCTCGTAGGTCAACCAGAGTAAGATCTGCACCAGAGTGGTACGGTAATCCAGTTCTGGAGGTCATGTTACTTGACCAGGACGAACCTATGAACTATGAGGAAGCGATGATGAGCCCAGATTCCGCGAAATGCCTTAAGGCTATGAAATCTGAGATGGGATTCATGTGTGAGAACAAAGTGTGGACTTTGGTTGACTTGCCCGATGATCGGCGAGGCATAGAAAATAGATCTTCAAGAGGAAGACAGATTCTCATAGTAGTGTTACTATCTACAAAGCTCGACTTGTCGCAAAAAGTTTTTCGACAAGTTCAAGGTGTTGAATACAATGAGATTTTCTCACTCGTATCGATGCTTAAGTCTGTCTGAATCATGTTAGCAATTGCCACATTTTATGAAATCTGGCAAATGGATGTCAAAACTGCATTCCTTAATAATGCAACCAGAAGGTTTTGTCAATCCTAAAGGTGCTACCAAAATGTGCAAGCTCCAGCGATCTATCTATGGACTGGTGCAAGCATCTCAGAGTTGGAATATATGCTTTGGTGAGTTGATCAAAGCATATGGTTTTATACAGACTTTTGGAGAAGCCTGTATTTACAAGAAAGTCAGTGGTAGCTCTGTAGCATTTCTAATATTATATGTGGATGACATATTGTTGATTGGAAATGATATAGAATTTCTGGATAGCATAAAAAGGATACTTGAATAAGAGTTTTTCAAAGAAAGACCTCGGTGAAGCTGCTTACACATTGAGCATCAAGATCTATAGAGTTTGATCAAGACGCTTGATAGGATTTTTCAATGAGTACATACCTTGATAAGTTTTTGAAGTAGTTCAAAATGGAACAGTCAAAGAAGGAGTTCTTGCCAGTGTTGCAAGGTGTGAAGTTGGGTAAGACTCAAAACCCGACCATGGCAGAAAATAGAAAGAGAATGAAAAGTCATTCCTATGCCTCAGTCATTGGTTCTATAAAGTATGCTAGGTTGTGTACCAAACCTATTGTATACTTTGCTCTGAGTTTGGCAAGGGAGTACAATTTTGATCTAAGAGTAGATTACTGGACAACAGTCAAGAATATCCTTAATGAGGACTAAGGAAATATTTCTCGATTATGGAGGTGATAAAAGAGGCCGTCGTATAGAGTTACATCGGCGCAAGCTTTTACACCGATCCAGACGACTCTAAGTCTCAATCTGGATACATATTGAAAGTGGGAGCAATTAGCTAGAGTAGCTCTGTGCAGAGCATTGTAGACATAGAATATTTGCAAAATACATACGACTCTGAATGTGACAGACCTTAGTACTCTTTGGGTGTTAATCACATAGCAATGTGAACTAGATTATTGACTCTAGTAAACCCTTTGGGTGTTGATCACATGACGATGTGAACTATGGGTATTAATCACATACGATGTGAATATTGTTGTTAAATCACATGGTGATGTGAACTAGATTATTGACTCCAGTGCAAGTGGGAGACTGAAGGAAATATGCCCTAGAGGCAATAATAAAGTTATTATTTATTTCTTATTTCATGATAAATGCTTATTATTCATGCTAGAATTGTATTGACCGGAAACTTAGTACATGTGTGAATACATAAACAAACATAATGTCACTAGTATGCCTCTACTTGACTAGCTCGTTGAATCAAAGATTGTTAAGTTTCCTAGCCATAGACATGAGTTGTGATTTGATTAACGGGATCACATCATTAGAGAATGATGTGATTGACTTGACCCATTCCGTTATCGTAGCACTTGATCGTTTAGTATGTTGCTATTGCTTTCTTCATGACTTATACATGTTCCTATGACTATGAGATTATGCAACTCCCGTTTACCGGAGGAACACTTTGTTTGCTACCAAACATCACAATGTAACTAGGTGATTATAAAGGTGCTCTATAGGTGTCTTCGAAGGTACTTGTTGAGTTGGCATATTTCGAGATTAGGATTTGTCACTTCGATTGTCGGAGAGGTATCTCTGGGCCCTCTTGGTATTGTACATCACTATAAGCCTTGCAAGCAATGTGACTAATGAGTTAGTTGTGGGATGATGCATTACATAACGAGTAAAGTGACTTGACGGTAACGAGATTGAACTAAGTATTGAGATACCGACGATCGAATCTCGGGCAAGTAACATACCGATGACAAATGGAACAATGTATGTTGTTATGCGGTTTGACCGATAAAGATCTTCATAGAATATGTGGGAGACAATATGAGCATCCAGGTTCCGCTATTGGTTATTGACCAGAGACGTGTCTCGGTCATGTCTACATAGTTCTCGAACCCGTAGGGTCAGCACGCTTAACGTTCGATGATGATTTATATTATGAGTTATGTGTTTTGATGCACCGAAGGTAGTTTGGAGTCCCGGATGAGATCGGGGACATGAAGAAGAGTCTCGAAATGGTCGATACGTAAAGATCGATATATTGGGTGACTATATTCGGACATCGGAAAGGTTCCGAGTGATTCGGGTATTTATCGGAGTACCGGAGAGTTACGGGAATTCGCCGGGGAGTATATGGGCCTTATTGGGCTTTAGGGGAAAGAGACAGGGGAGGATGCGCGCCCGCCAAGGCCTAGTCCGAATTGGACTAGGGGGAGGGGCTGCACCCCCTCCTTCCTTCTCTCATCTTCTCCCTTTCCTTGACTCCTACTCCTACTACTTGGAAGGGGGGGAATCTTACTCCCGGTGGGAGTAGGACTCCCCAGGGCGCGCCATAGAGAGGGCCGGCCCCTCCCCTCCTCTCCTCCTTTATATATGGGGGTAGGGGGCACCTCTAGACACAGAAGTTGATATGTTGATCTCTCCCAGCCGTGTGAGGTGCCCCCTCCACCATATTCCACCTCGATAATATCATAGCGGTGCTTAGGCGAAGCCCTGCGTCGGTAGCATCATTAACACCGTCATCACGCCGTCGTGCTAATGGAACTCTCCCGCAAATCTCCGCTGGATCGGAGTTCGTGGGACATCATCGAGCTGAAAGTGTGCTACACTCGGAGGTGCCGTACGTTCGGTACATGGATCGGTCGGATCGTGAAGACGTACGACTACATCAACCGCGTTGTGCTAACGCTTCCTACTTTCGGTCTACGAGGGTACGTGGAAAACACTCTCCCCTCTCATTGCTATGCATCACCATGATCTTGCGTGTGTAGGAATTTTTTTGAAATTACTACGTTCCCCATCAGTTTTATGTTTTAATTAGTGTTTGTGCCAAGTAGAACCTTTGGGAAGACTTGGGTGAAGTCTATGCGATCTTGCTGTAAAAAATAGAAACTTTTGCACTCACAAGATTAGCTGCCATTTTTTACTGGAGAGTGATTTTAGGTTGATTCTTCTTGCATATGATTAATAGACAAATTCCTCAGGTCCACCAATTTATTACAGAATTTTTGGAGTTACAGAAGTATTCGAATGATATAGATTACTACAGACTGTTCTTTTTTTGACAGATTTTGTTTTCATTGTGTTGTTTGCTTATTTAGATGAATCTATGAGTAGTATCGGAGGGTATGAACCATAGATAAGCTGGAACGAAGTAGATATTACACCAATACAAATTTAGAATGAGTTCACAACAGTACCAAAAGTGGTGATTTATTTCCTTATACTAACGAAGCTTACGAGTTTTGTGTTGTGAAGTTTCCAAGTTTCGAGTAAAGATTCGATGGAGTATGGAATAAGGAGTGGCAAGAGCCTAATCTTGGGGATTCCCAAGGCACCCCAAGGTAATATTCAAGGACAACCAAGAGCCTAAGCTTGGGGATGCCCCGGATGCATCCCCTCTTTCGTCTTCGTTCATCGGTAACTTTACTTGGAGCTATAATTTTTATTCTCCACATGATATGCGTTTTGCTTGGAGCGTCATTTTATTTCATTTAGTTTTGCTTGCTGTTTGAATAATATCCCAAGATCTTAAATTCTTAAATGTTAGAGAGTCTCCACATAGTTACATAATTATTCGAGTACTCATTGATCTTCACTTATATCTTACGGAGTAGTTTGTCATTTGCTCTAGTGCTTCACTTATATCCTTTTAGAGCACGATGGTGGTTTTATTTTGAAGAAATAGATGAACTCTCGTGCTTCACTTATATTATTTTGAGAGTCTTTTAAACAGCATGGTAATTTGCTTGGGTTATAAAATTAGTTCTAATATGATGGGCATTCAAGATGGGTATAATAAAAACTTTCATATAAAGTGCATTGAATACTATGAGAATTTGATTCCTTATGATTGTTTTGAGATATGAAGATGGTGATATTAGAGTCATGCTAGTGGAGTAATTGTGAATCTGAGAGATACTTGTGTTAAAGTTTGTGATTCCCGTAGCATGCACTTATGGTGAACCGTTATGTGATGAAGTTGGAGCATGATTTATTTATTGATTCTCATCCTTTGTGTGGAGGTCGGGATCGCGCGATGGTTAGCTCCTACCAACCCTTCCCCTAAGAGCATGTGTGTAGTACTTTTTTTGATGACTTGTAGATTTTTGCAATAGGTATGTGAGTTCTTTATGACTAATGTTGATGCTATGGATTATACGCACTCTCACCCTTCCACCATTGCTAGCCTCTCTTGTGCCGCGCAATTTTCGCTGGTACCATACACCCACCATTATCTCCCTCAAAACAACCACCATACCTACCTGTTATGGCATTTCCATAGCCATTCTGAGATATATTGTCATGCAACTTTCCAGCATTCTTTTTACTATGACACGCTTCATCATTGTCATATTGCTTTGCATGATCATGTAGTTGACATTGTATTTGTGGCAAAGAAACCGTTCATAATTCTTTCATACATGTCACTCTTGATTCATTGCACATCCCGATACACCGCCAGAGGCATTTACATGGAGTCATATTTTGTTCTTAGTATCGAGTTGTAATTCTTGAGTTGTAAGTAAATAAAAGTGTGATGATCTTCATTATTAGAGCATTGTCCCAGTGAGGAAAGGATGATGGAGGCTGATTCCCCCACAAGTCGGGATGAGACTCCGGACGAAAAAAATAAAAAATAAAATAAAAAAAGAGGCCAAAAAAGAGAAGGCCCAAAAAATGAGAGAAAAAGAGAGAAGGGGCAATGCTACTATCCGTTTTACCACACTTGTGCTTCAAAGTAGCACCATGATCTTCATGATAGAGAGTCTCCTATGTTGACACTTTCATATACTAGTGGGAGTTTTCATTATAGAACTTGGCTTGTATATTCCAATGATGGGCTTCCTCAAATGCCCTAGGTCTTCATGAGCAAGCAAGTTGGATGCACACCCACTCAGTTTCTTTTTGAGCTTTCATACACTTATAGCTCTAGTGCATCCATTGCATGGCAATCCCTACTCACTCACATTGATATCTATTGATGGGCATCTCCATAGCCCGTTGATACGCCTAGTTGATGTGAGACTATCTTCTCCTTTTTGTCTTCTCCACAACCACCATTCTATTCCACCTATAGTGCTATGTCCATGGCTCACGCTCATGTACTTCATGAAGATTAAATTTTTTTAAGAATACTAAAGTATGAAACAATTGCTTGGCTGAAATCGGGGTTGTGCATGATTTAAATATTTTGTGTGATGAAGATTGAGCGTAGCCAGACTATATGATTTTGTAGGGATAGCTTTCTTTGGCCATATTATTTTGAGAAAACATGATTGCTTTGTTAGTATGCTTGAAGTATTCTCACTTTTATGTCGATATTAAATTTTTGTTTTGAATCTTATGGATCTGAATATTCTTGCCACAATAAAGAGAGATTACATTGATAAATATGTTAGGTAGCATTCCACATCAAAAATTCCGTTTTTATCATTTAACTACTCGAGGATGAGCAGGAATTAAGATTGGGGATGCTTGATACGTCTCCAACATATCTATAATTTTTGATTGTTCCACGCTATTATATTATCCGTCTAGGATGTTTAATATGCATTTATATGTTGTTTTACATGATTTTTGGGACTAACCTATTAACCTAGAGCCCAGTGCCAGTTTTTGTTTTTTTCCTTGTTTTTGAGTTTTACAGAAAAGGAATACCAAACGGAGTCCAATTGATGTGCCAATTTTTGATGATTTTTTATGGTCCAAAAGAAGCCCCCGGAGTAAAACAGTTGGGCCAAAAGAGTCCCTAGCCGTCCATGAGGGTGGAGGGCGCGCCCTACCCCCCTGGGCGCGCCCCCTATCTCGTGGACGACTCGGAGACCCTCCTGACGTGAAACCGATGCCAAAAATTCCTATAAACACAGAAACCCACAGAAAGAAACCTAGATCGAGAGTTCCACCGTCGCAAGCCTCTATAGCCATCAAAAACCTCTCGAGACCCTGTCCCGGCACCCTACCGGAGGGGGGATCCATCACCGGTGGCCATCTTCATCATTCCGGCGCTCTCCATGACGAGGAGGGAGTAGTTCACCCTCGGGGCTGAGGGTATGTACCAGTAGCTATGTGTTTGATCTCTCTCTCTCTCTCTCGTGTTCTTGATATGGAACGATCTTAATGTACCACGATCTTTGCTACTATAGTGGGATCTTATGATGTTTCTCCCACTCTATTCTCTTGTAATGGATTGAGTTTTCCCTTCGAAGTTATCTTATCGGATTGAGTCTTAAAGGATTTGAGAACACTTGATGTATGTCTTGCATCACTACAAAAAAATACACTTTCATGATGATACGTGTTTGTCATAATAGGTCGCGTTTTTTGTCATGCATGTACATCCATGACAAATTTATGACAGAATCAAGATATACATGCCTGTGGTGTCGTAGAAGTGTTCCATGACATTACCAAAATTATCATCACGGAAGTGTCCACTTCCATAACAATAAATCGCGCGTCACAGAAGTGCCTTCGTCAAGGGTGACCGACACGTGGCATCCACCGTAACGGAACGCCGTTAAGCAATCGGGTCGGATTTGGATCCGATAACCCGTTAACAGCCACGACCAATGTCGATTTTCCACGTGTAAAATTCTCATTGCCTGACGGATCCACGTGTCAGCTCCGCGTTGGCACAGGTGTCACTCATCTAACGGTTGAGATGGGCCTATGATATGTTGACACGTGGACCGGCCCAAAAGTGGCCCAGAAAGTTTAAATGGGCCGGCCCAACCGAAGGCCCATAAGATTTAGCGGACCATAATGGGCCAACCAAGCTAAAGGCCCACAAAATTTAGCGGACCATAATGGGCCGGCCCAGCTAAAGGCCCACAAGATTTTGCGGACCACATGGGCCAGCCCAGCTAAAGGCCCACAAGATTCTGCAGACCATAATGGGCCGGCCTAGCTAAAGGCCCAACATTCTCTGTATAATCGGCCCGTCAACGGCCTAGTCTAAACTTGTCATTAATGCAGCCCATGGTCACTTCTGGCCCGTTAACAGTCCGCTAAGTAATTGGGCCGAATTACGGCCCGATGTATTTCCGGCCTGTTAAAGGTCCGGCTTCATTTGGGCCCATTTACAGGCCATTAAAACTTTCGGCCCATAAATGACTGTGAAGGATTTGGGTCATATTCGGCCATGCCTGTCATTCGGCCTGTTAGAGGGCCACTATAGATTTGGGCCACTTTCGGCATGTTGTCATTTTTGGCCTGTTAACGCCGGACGTAAACCATGGGCCATATGTGGCCCAACGTCATATCGGGCCCATTAACAGCCCATATAAGAATGAGGATAATCTAGCCCGACCAAAGTTCTGGCCTGTTAAAGGCCCGTGTATTAGGTCGGCGCATTTACAGCCCGTCCGAATTTCGGCCTGTCAAATATCCGCATCGTAAATGGGCCACCATTTCGCCCTGCTAAGTCCAGTGGGTTATTTGGCACAATCAGGTCCCAATCTCACTTTCGGTCTATTAAAGGCCCATGTTTTTTATGGGCTCGAGGTATTTACACCTGTAAACGGCCTATTTTTACTGAGGGCCCATATTATGTTTAGGCCTGTTAAAGGCCCACTATGGGCACATGCCTACCAGAAAAATTTGAAATCTGATGCTAATTTAAGCCTAGATATTTTTAGTGGGCTACATGACAATTTCGGCCCGTAATCATTTTTAGCCCAATTGGAATGGGTCCGATGAATGTTTGCATGTTGGGCTCCTACGAAGCTTTCGACCGAATACATTACTAAGATAAACCTACACTATACAAAAATAGCGTCGTAATTACTGCAGCCTGTGGCAGTATCATAAATGTTGTATCACAACAAAATAAATTCCAATCATACAACAAAATGCCTGTTGGTATAAAGTTTACAGTACTTCCAGATAAAAGCACCATCAGATGTATAGAAGCATAGATCATTTAACCTGAATGCTAATGTTTCAGGCTGCAGAATCTGATGGAGCAGCACGATCTCCACCTTTTTCCGCCATTGCTCTTCAACAACGAAGCGAATGTCTGATAGTCTGGTTTCAAAACCAATCATATCTTGACGACATTTCTCAACCACTATTCTTGTTTCCGAAACAACGTCCATTAGGGATTGGACTTGTGTCTGGAGCACAGATATATCACTCTGTCTAGCAGGAAGATTTTGTTCAGTAGGCGATTTGGACGAGGTTACCTTGACAACCAACCCAGAATTACGCTGGAAGGTGCTTTTTGCACTGTTAGTGGAGAGATACTGATGCACTGCAGCAAGAGGTGACATTGTGCCTATAGTAGCCTCGTCACCTTCAGGTGGTTGTGGCTGTTCAATCATTTGTTCCATAACTTGCTGAAAGTTTGAACTTGTAGATTAGTGTACCAGATAAGTTACTAATGAGAAAAAAACAAACAAAGTAGGTTAAACATTTATACATAACTTATTTTGGTGAACTACTGTAATACATTAGCATGTATTGTAGTGCCAACTACATAATAAAATCACTTTTGGAACATATGTCCATGTAGCATGCCTACTGTATTGTCTATTTCCTCACATTCGTTGACATCTAAGGGGAAAGAGACATGGTTTAAAGTAGGATGAACATAGTATGACATCATTCATATCATGGGCAAACAGATATAAAATAAACAGGCTATTTTATCATTGTGTGCGCACGTGAACATAACAACTAGATTACAGATCAAGACCAAAAGAATATCCTTCATCTCTTTTAAACCATGTAAGGTGAAATGATACGTTAAGACAACTGTGTATAAAAGTGAACAGAGCAACTGACATTGGCTGCAAACCAAGTTGTTAAATGAACACATCACAGTACCAATCAGTTCAAGGCAGGAGGAGTAAGGACTTACAACAACGGCTTGAACTGGTGTGCTCATGCCCTTCATCTTGCTGGTGTGGCAATCCTTGAAGATTTGCACTGCATTCGGTTCAGGTTCTTTTTGGTCCGCATGGGCTTTCCTCTGTATTTGGAACAAGTCAATATAGATATGATAATATGGCACAAAAAAGAGAAGGAAGTAGCAGCTATTTACAAGAGCCTCGCAGTGTGCAATATAGCTACGAGATCATGTTGTCTATTGCAATTTCACTTTAGAACGGTTGGTTTTGTTCTTCAAACAATTAGCCAAGAAGAAGATACACTTGTAAGGCACATACATAAATACAAGTTCAATATGTGGTCTGATCAAATACATATAGCCTACCTGATACTTCAGATCAGACCAGTGTTTAACGAGGGTTGTCCAGTTTTCATCTGTAATATACTCCACTGGAGATGTTTGGGCGACTTCATTGTTAGCCTTGCCTTCAAAGTGAGATTTTCTAAGGTGGTACTGATACTGTTGTAGAGCAGACTGGAAAACATGAGTGCATGCTTGTTTAGTTGCATCATCTTTCGGATCCAACTTGAACCTCATCTATTGAAAAAAGAATGTGAGTCTTATTAGGAGGAAGCTAGAAAGTATGGGACAGAGCAAGATAATATTACTAATTGCGATGAATAACATTACTTATGGATAAATGGTCAAGGAAGGTGTTAAACTGTGTATTGTCTTTCTCATTCTTGTACTAGATCCACGTTGGGAGGATACGTGCATGACACCTAACGGCAACGGCTGCCTCTGATACTAACTTGGCTGACTCTGTAGCATCACGTGGCCTTTTTAAACCTGCCTCAAAATGGATCTCCATTCTTCCTCCTTTAGATTTTGTTAATCTGTCAAGCATTATCCCTGATGTCTGTTTCCGCTTGCGCTGTGGTGCTAGTTCAACAACGAATATGGAAAGTGTTAGTGTACATCAAACTGTGAGAGTACATATAAAGGAGCATGCAACTACAACTTGACTCGGTCAGGTACCGTCTTGGTGTTGATGCTCATGAGGTTCATCTGATCTTGCCAAGTCCTGTTGTGTCAGCAGTGCTTCGAAAGTAGTGTTAGGTGTGAAGGCAGCTTGGGAACTGGCCAGTTCCGGAGCAAACGAATGAGTAACTGGTTGAGATGCTGGTACAATTGAAGCAGATGCTGCAGCTGGTGGAGCAGGTGATACTGTGTTTGTAGATTTAGCCGGTGGACTTGGACCTTCTACTGCACTATAAGTACCAGCAGAATCTCGACGGCAGAACCTTTTCCGTTTCACCCGGCGAGTAACAGCACTCCCTACTATATTATTTTCCTTGTTCTTTTTTGACTTTGCCATGTCAAGTAGTACCCACAACACAAAAGAATAAAATCACTCTTCAGAACTCATTGATGCATGATACAGACAAGCAATACATTGATGTAAGACAACCGTATGAGGATGGAATATGTAAGAAAAACAGGACGGCATGACATATTCAGAGCTACGATGTGCAAACTAAGCGGAAGGATTTTCAAGAAAATAGAAGTAATGCAAGCTAGACACCATATGAAAGATGCAACCAATATTACTCTGCCAAGTTAAAAGTGTCTTGTCTTAAGTGGCAATTCGAAAAATAAGCAGTACAATGTAGAAATCAATGCAAGATGCAACCACTATCAAACTACCATGTTAAAAGCGTCCAATCATGAGTTACTGATGCGGGATACACAACAACAGTACTTTGACGTAAGAACATGGTATGATAGATAGATGCAGTGTATTCTAGACACAGAAAGCAATGTCATATGCACATGTATAACGCATAAACTCAGCAGGTGCAATTTAATCAAAATAGAAGAAATACAGGCTAGACAACATATGCAACATAAAACCAATTATCACACTGTCAACTTAGAGCAAGCACCTGCAATGGTGGAGTGCGGGAGATGAACTCATCATGTAGACTTGGGACTTCAACTTCATTAGCAGTAGCAGTGGCAAATCTAGAGAGTCTCTGTTTGCATCGGCGCGGAGTACCACCAACATCCCCCTTACCCTTTTCCTTCCTATTTTCTGATATTGCCCTATGAAGTCAAAACCACAAGAAGATGAATAAAATTAGCTCTGCATAACTGGTTGATGCATGATATAGACGAACCCTACTTTGATGTAAGGCAAGCGCATGATAGGAGGATGGAATATATACAAAAAAAGACAGCGTTTCATATTCACACGTACGATAGGAGGATGGAATATGTATGAAAAAATAGTAAGCGGAAGGCATTTCAACAAAATTAGATGAAATGAAAGCTAGGCACCATATGAACATGCAACCAATATCACTCTATCAGGTAAACAGTGTCTCGTCGTAAATGCCATTTCAAGAAATTAGAAGCAGTACAAGCTAGAAGACAATGCAAGATGCAACCTACATCACAGTCCCAAGTTAAATGTGTCTTATGGGTAAGTGATCGTTGCAGGTATAAGTTGTAAGCTATGCACATGTAATTCTACATAATCAGAAGCAATACAAACTAGACATCATACGGAAAACGCAACCACGTATAACAGTTCCAAGTAAGAGCAAGCACCTGTGATGGTGGAGTAGGGGAGATGTGCTCATCATGTACACGTATGTTCTAGAAACAGGAACACGTGTCATATTCACACGCATTATGTGTAAAGTAAGAAAATGCAATTCAAGTTAGAAGCAATACAAGCTAGACATCATACGCAACATGCAACCACATATAATACTGTCAAGTTAGAGCAAGCACCTGTGATGGTGGAGTAGGGGAGATGTGCTCATCATCTACACAGCTACATTGACTGTCCAGCCTTGTGTTGTCTTGCGAATCTTGTTGGGAGGATGGTGGAGTAGAATCTGTAGAGACCCCCTGTTTGAGTTGCTCCGAAGGACCACCATCATCCACTGCCGGGCTAATTTCCTTCAGCTGTAATGATTTTGCATTGTGAAGTCAAACCGATAAGAAAAAGGAATAAAATTCGCTCTTCAGAACTCATTCATGCATGATACTGATGAACACTACTCGGATGAAAGGCAAACACATGATGCAAGGATGGAATATGTATGAAAAACAGGATGGTGTGACATATTCACATCTATGATGTGGTAAATAAGTAGAAGGCATTTCAACAAATTAGAAGCACTACAACCTAGACACCATATGAAAGATGCAACCTATATCACCCTGCCAAGTTGAAACTGTATGGAGTTTCAACAAATTAGAAGCAGTATATGCTAGAAATCATATGCAAGACACAACCAATATCACAGTGGCGACTTAAAGGTGCCTTATCATAAGTGACTGATGCGGGACATGCAAGAATAGTAGTCTGATGTAGAAACAGGAACACATGTCATATTCACAGGCATTATGTGTAAAGTAAGCATATGCAATTCAACAAAGTTAGAAGCAATACAAGCTACACATCATACACAAGATGCAACCACATATGATAGTGCCAAGTTAGAGCAAGCACCTGTGATGGTGGAGTAGGGGAGATGTGCTCATCATCTACACAACTACGTTGACTGTCTAGCCTTGCGTTGTCTTGCGAATCTTGTTGGGAGTATGGCGGAGTAGAATCTGTAGAGAATCTCCGTTTCAGTTGCTCGGAAGGACCACCATCATACAATGCCTTGCCAATTTCCTTTAGATTTATTGATTTTGCATTGTGAGGTCATAACGACAAGAAAAAGGAATATCATTCGCTCTTCAGAACTCATTCATGCATGATACTGACGAACACTACTCTGATGAAAGGCAAAGTCATGATACAAGGATGGAATATGTACGAAAAAATGGATGGCTTGACATATTCACACCTATGATGTGGTAACTAAGCAGAAGGCACTTCACACCTATGATGTTGCCAAGTTAAAACTGTCTCGTCATAGGTGGCGTTCATCAAACTAGAAGCAATACATGCTAGAAATCATATTCAAGATGCAAACCAATATCACACTACCAACTTAAAGGTGTCCCATCATAAGTGACTGATGCAGGATACACAAGAAGAGTAGTTTCATGTAACAACATGGTGTGATAGACAGATATATTATGCACCAAAAACAGGAATGCGTGTCATATTCACATTTATCATGTGTAAGCTAAGCAGATGCAGTTTACACTAATTAGGAGCAATACGAGCTAGACACCATATGCAACATGCAACCAGATATCACACTGCCAAGTTAGAGCAAGCACCTTGGATGGTGGAGTAGGGGAGCGGAGACTTGGACCTTGTAATGCACTATCAGTACAAGGAGAATCGGTACAGATGCTCCATTTACGTTGCTGCAGAGGACCACCATCATCGCCTTCCTTACTCTTTTCCTTCCTCTTTCTTGATTTTGCCTTGTCAAGTCAAACCCACAAGAAAAAGGAATAAAATTTGCTCTTCAGAACTTATTGATGCATGATACTGACGAACACTACTTTCATGTAAGGCAGCCACTTGATAGGAGGATGGAATATGTATGAAAAACAGGACGACGTGACATATTGACATGCATGATGTATAAAGTGTCAACTAAGCACAAGGTGCTTGAACTTATTAGAATCGATGCAAGCTAGAAACCATATGAAAGATGAAACCAATATCATTCTGCCAAATTAAAAGGGTGCCCTAACAAATGTAATTGACCAAATTAGAAGCAATACATGGCAACAGGCTAGAAATAATATGCAATATGCAATGAATAAAGGTGACTCATCGTAAGTGATTGATGCAGGATACAGAAGAGAGGTAGTTTCATGTACAAGGTTAACACATGGATGTAGTGTGTACCAAAAATAGGAAGGCATGTCATATTCACAGGTATAGTGTGTAAACTAAGCAGATGCAATTTACCCTAATTAGAAGCATTACAACCTAGACACCATATGCAACATGCAACCACATATCACACTGCGAAGTTGGAGTAAGCACCTGTGATGGTGGTGTAGGGGAAGTGTTGGCTTCAGGTACAGAGCAACGTTCAATATCTTCATTTAGGCTTGCTATTTCTTGAGAATCATGTGGGGAGGATGAAATTGCATTCTTTATAAGAGTATTGCATCTCATATTAACCCACGCGCGTGACTGTCTCATCATAAGCGATAGACGCAGGATACACAAGAACAGTAGTTTGATGTAAGAACATGGTGTGATAGGCAGATGTAGTATGTACCAAAAACAGGAAGGCGTGTCATATTCACATGTATAATGTGTAAGCTAAGGAGATGCAATTTAGCAAATTAGGAGCATTGATGAGGGATACACAAGAAAAGTAGTTTGATGTAAGAACATGGTTAATAGAAAGACGCAGTATGTACCAAAAACAGGAAGGCATGTCATATTCACACGTATAATGTGTTAACTAAGCAGATGCAATTTACCCTAATTAGAAGCATTACAAGGTAGACACCATATGCAACATGCAACCACATATCACACTGCCAAGTAAGAGCAAGCACCTGCGATGGTGGTGTGGGGGAATTGCGGTGATCAACTAGAGAGCTATGTTGACTATCTTAATTTAGCCTTGCTGTTTCTTGAGAATCATGTGGGGAGGATGACACTACACTCTTTAAACGAGTAGGGCGTCTCACAGTAACCCACCCGGGTGACTGTCTCATCATAAGTGATTGACGAGGGATACAAAAGAGCATTAGTTTGATGTACGAACATGGTTAATAGACATATGTAGTATGTATCAAAAACAGGAAGGCATGTCATTATCAAAGGTATAATGTGTAAAGTAAGCAGATGCAATTTAACCAAATTGGAAGCAATACAAGCTAGACACCATATGCAACATGCAACCACATTTGACAGCACGAAGTTAAAGCAAGCACCTGGGATGGTTGTGTGTGGCAATTGAGATCATCAACTGCAGAGCTACGTTTACTGTCTCCAACGGCTGACACTGCACCCATTAGAGCGCTGAAACGCTTAGTGCTTATCTTCGAATTACACTGGAGCGACTTCTATCTTTTCTTTTCTACATTCATCAACACTGCGTCAGAGTCTAAAATACCCATGCATAAAAAAAAGTTGAGACTGGTATAATGTGTACTGTCTCCAACGGATAGATTTCGGCCGAGCGCATGGGTGTTTAGGCGCCCACGGCATATGAATGCTTCTCGGAGGCGGTTGAGACTGGCGTCTTGGTGAAGTTACAAACCTAGCCCGGTTTAGACCTTTGGACATCGGGCTGATAGGCTACACGGGCCACAGTCAGGACCCTCCATTTAGCCTTTCATGAACCTTGGTTGCAAAAATTATATCTGGAACCACGGTTATAAAAATTATATCTGGAACACGGTGAAGGGGACAACCAAATTATATCTGGAACCATCATGAACCTTGGTTGTCCCCTTCACCATGGTTCCAGATATAATTTGGTTGCAAAAAAAAGTTAGATATGCGTATGAATATATATAGCATGTTCAAACTCACAACAAAGATTGATGCCCCCTTCTACATCTGATTTACAAATGCCATTATCTCGGGTTCAAATAGATGAATGCACTTCCTATGAATTCGAATCTTCGAAACCCCCGTTATGTTGAATTCGACATGTATTTTATTTTGTAGCTAGCAATTTGGAATGTATCCATGCAAGTGACAAATGTATAAAGTGCTTCACACTAACAACATGGAGTGCACTAATTAATGTTTGTATATGAATTGCAAAAGCATCCATTGCCTGTATTTCAAACCGCTCTCACTCTATGGATCGATAATATGAAATAAACACATGCACATGCTAGAATTCAATAGAGTATGGGTGTCTGATAGACCAATTTTTGTCCATATGCAATTTTGCAAAATTCATGATCTCATCCAAAAATAATAATGCCATTTATATTTTAATTTAATGCGTAGAACCGCCTTTTACATGTAGATGCACTATGCCTCGCCCTGTTCTCACAAACGCGTTATATATCTCTCTATCTAACGCATAAGTGCACACACTTTATATGCATCAGCATTTCTCTTTCACACATGCTCACAATCTCTCTCAGGGTGTCGGGGTGTGCACGCACATGCTCTCTCTGTTTCTCTCTCTCTCTCTTTCTGACTACTATGTGCCACTCTTTTCACTAATCTCAGTTGGAAAACACTATTTCTCTCACATGCATATATACACATGCACGGTCTCTACTAGCCCTCTATATGCACATATATGTGCCTACGTGTCTCCCGCACGCACATTATCTTTAGGCCTCTCTCGCACACATTCCCCCCCCCCCCGACACACCTCTCTAATAGTAGCTGGCAGATATGATTTCATCATATCATTCGGTAGGATATCCCTGGCTGTTAGGCTAGACAGTAATACGAGGCAAAGTTTTACCCTAGTTCGGATCGGACCCTTGCAGTTGAAGAAGGAGCCTACTCCTGGTACTGTATATTAGTGATAGGGGTGTGTACAAAGTACACGTGAATACCAGGCATTGTGCATGTGTGTATACTATCGACGAACTAGCCCCCAAGCTTGTATAACATACTAAGGGCCTAGGGTTACAAATCATATATAGTCGGCTTATCACCAGTGGGGATCGAGTCCTCCGCGACTCTGGTAGCTTCGTGTTGTACGCCGAGTCGTCCACATGGATCTCCGTATAACACGCCTCGGTCCAACCTATATGTGGCGCAGGATGGAACCGACCCATGAGTCTTCATGTTGACCCACCACAACTACAAATGATGTGCCAACCACACCACACACGCAATTGGCCACTAAGAAAATAAGCATATACAATAGTACAATGGTATCTAGCTCACGATACATCTCCATATTTTGTTGATGACACTGACGGACTTTGCATTTGATGCATGCTCCGTATTTTGTTGACGACACTTATAGTCATTGTATTTGAAGCAAAAGCATGATATGGTCACTGGACTTCAGAATAAGCTCATCACGGTCACCACATACATTTTGTCGTGCTAACCAACATGTGGTTGGATGGTTAGAGGACAGTGGTTTCTCGAGCCCACCAAGGTTAATGTCCCGGTGCTCGCATTTATCTTGTGTTAATTTTAGTATTTTCCGGCGATGTACGTTCAGTGGGAGGAGACGTTCCACTCGACTACGAGGCACCTATGGTGACTTCGTAAAATCTCAAGATCATATATGCTGGCCCACTCTCTTGAAGGTGCTCATAGGGGTAGGATTCGCGTGTGTGCGCTTATAGCGGTGAGTCTTGCGCGTATATATGAGCCCTTGCGTTTGTATCGTGTTAAACAAATACATGTCATGATTATACTGTCACTGGCTCACCCGTACAACTCCGTATTTTGTTGATGACACAATCAATTGACCAGTCAAACGGCACAACTAGTGTTGCACCATCGGGGAGCATAACCGTGGGGCCCACCTATCAGCCCGTATATGAAAGAAAGAAATGGTAGTTTGAGTATGTACTATGTTAATAAAATAGGAGTACATTTTAGGGTGATCATACGGTCACTGGCTCACCATACAGCTCCGTAATTTGTTGATAACACGATCAATTGACAAGTCAAACGGTCCACATTCAGCAGCGCACATTACCATAGGGCCCACCCGTCAGCACGTAATGAAGGACAAAAATGGTAATAAACTAGTGGTCGGTGGGTATTCGAAGTCGTGAGACCTCTGGTTGGCCGGTGGTTGGGGGGCGTTCATTGGGCGGTGGGGTGGGGATCCCCGGAGAAAAAGCTCGGCGCGCGGGGGGGGGGGGGGGGGGGGGCTAGAAGGATGGCCGGTGCGGTGGCGGACCGGCTGTGGGGAGTGGTTTCGGGGAGGGCAGGCCAGCCGTGGGCGACGGGGGCGGGCGGTTCGGCCGATGGTGGCTGGCGGCTCAGGGGGGTGGAGTTTGATGATAAACTGGAGGCCCTTGATTTCGTATCCAATGGCTGGAAAATCTAATGACCGGAGATGAAAAAGTGAGTCGACTGACGTGTAGCCACACCCCACACGTACACATGCACGCACGCAAGACACGCACGCATGTAGGCGTGCAACACTGACACGTACACATAACGTACACACGCACTCATGCTGGCGTGCAACACTGACACGTACATATGCACTCACGAACACACGCACGTACGCACCCATGCATACAACACTGAAACGCACCCTTGCATGCACGCAACACTCGCACGCCTGCATGCACACATCACACAACGCAAGAGACATGGTCAACCTATACGTGCATGCACTCTTTGTTAAGGACATGGATTGTTACGGGTATTAATCAATCTTATCTGTGATAAGCAGAATATTGATGTTTGCATCGGTCTTTATGAATCACAACGTATCGAGCGGGCTATCAACTTAGTAGGCTTAACTACATGAAAAAGATGACGTCACACTCAATGAACAATCATCAGTTCATGAAATGCGCGCTTCTGACCGCCTTGGCCCACCAAAGGTTCCTCTGCTACTACGGGGTGCCGGCGCCCCCGGTCGTCGCAGCTCTCCTAGGCAGCTCGCAGGCGCCACCCTTAGAGTGCCACGCCAAACTGTTCTTTCGCTAGATCGGCACCACCCTCACGCGGCAAGGAGCTCCTCCGGGTTGGGAGGCACCCAAGGACGACCTGACCTTCAGCTCGGACGATCACCCTGTCAACACCGCCTGCTCGGGCGCGCTCCAAATGCTCTACAAGCCCACCATCTGCCAGGTGTGTTGGAAATATGCCCTAGAGGCAATAATAAATTAGTTATTATTATATTTCCTTGTTCATAATAATCGTTTATTATCCATGCTATAATTGTATTGATAGGAAACTCAGATACATGTGTGGATACATAGACAACACCATGTCCCTAGTAAGCCTCTAGTTGACTAGCTCGTTGATCAATAGATGGTTATGGTTTCCTGACCATGGACATTGGATGTCGTTGATAACGGGATCACATCATTAGGAGAATGATGTGATGGAGAAGACCCAATCCTAAGCCTAGCACAAAGATCGTGTAATTCGTATGCTAAAGCTTTTCTAATGTCAAGTATCATTTCCTTAGACCATGAGATTGTGCAACTCCCGGATACCATAGGAATGCTTTGGGTGTACCAAACATCACAACGTAACTGGGTGGCTATAAAGGTGCACTACATGTATCTCTGAAAGTGTCTGTTGGGTTGGCACAAATCGAGACTGGGATTTGTCACTCCGTGTAAACGGAGAGGAATCTCTGGGCCCACTCGGTAGGACATCATCATAATGTGCACAATGTGACCAAGGGGTTGATCACGGGATGATGTGTTACGGAACGAGTAAAGAGACTTGCTGGTAACGAGATTGAGCAAGGTATCGGGATACCGACGATCGAATCTCGGGCAAGTACAATACCGCTAGACAAAGGGAATTGTATACGGGATCAATTGAGTCCTTGACATCGTGGTTCATCCGATGAGATCATCGTGGAACATGTGGGAGCCAAAATGAGTATCCAGATCCCGCTGTTGGTTATTGACCGGAGAACATCTCGGTCATGTCTGCATGGTTCCCGAATCCGTAGGGTCTACACACTTAAGGTTCGATGATGCTAGGGTTATAAAGGAAGTTTGTATGTGGTTACCGAATGTTGTTCGGAGTCCTAGATGAGATCCCGGACATCACGAGGAGTTCCGGAATGGTCCGGAGGTAAAGATTTTTATATGGGAAGTCCTGTTTTGCTCACCGGAAAAGTTTTTGGTTTTTCCGGTAACGTACCAGGACCACCGGGAGGGTCCCGGGGGTCCACCAAGTGGGCCCGCCAACCCCAGAGGGCTGCATGGGCCAAGTGTGGGAGGGAACCAGCCCTAGGTGGGCTGGTGCGCCCCCCACAAGGGGCCCAAGGCGCAAGATAGAGTGGGAGGGGGCAAACCCTAGGGCAGATGGGCCCTCAGGCCCACCCCAGGCGCGCCTCCCCTCTCTTCCCCTCTGGCCGCCACCCAGATGGCATCTGGGGGCTGCCTCCACCCTTGGGGAGGGAACCCTAGAGGGGGCGCAGCCCCCTCCCCTCCCCCTATAAATACTTGAGGCTTGGGGGCTGCCCAACACATGAGTTTATCCCTCTATTGGCGCAGCCCTACCTCTCTTACTCCTCCTCTCCCGTGGTGCTTGGCGAAGCCCTGCAGGATTGCCACGCTCCTCCACCACCACCACGCCGTTGTGCTGCTGCTGGATGGAGTCTTCCTCAACCTCTCCCTCTCTCCTTGCTGGATCAAGGCGTGGGAGACGTCACCGGGCTGTACGTGTGTTGAACGCGGAGGTGCAGTCCGTTCGGCACTAGGATCTCCGGTGATTTGGATCACGACGAGTACGACTCCTTCAACCCCGTTCTCTTGAACGCTTCCGCTTAGCGATCTACAAGGGTATGTAGATGCACTCTCCTTCCCCTCGTTGCTGGTTTCTCCATAGATAGATCTTGGTGATTCGTAGGAAAATTTTCAATTTATGCTACGTTCCCCAACAGTGGTATCAGAGCCAGGTTTATTGCGTAGATTCTTTGCACGAGTAGAACACAAAGTAATTGTGGGCGTTGTTTTTGTTCAATATGCTTACCGTTACTAGTCCAATCTTGTTTCGACGGTATTGTGGGATGAAGCGGCCCGGACCGACCTTACACGTACACTTACGTGAGACAGGTTCCACCGACTGACATGGACTTGGTGCATAAGGTGGCTAGCGGGTGCCAGTCTCTCCCACTTTAGTCGGAACGGATTCGATGAAAAGGGTCCTTATGAAGGGTAAATAGCAATTGGCATATCACGTTGTGGTTTTGCGTAGGTAAGAAACGTTCTTGCTAGAAACCCATAGCAGCCACGTAAAACATGCAAACAACAATTAGAGGACGTCTAACTTGTTTTTGCAGGGTATGCTATGTGATGTGATATGGCCAAGAACAATGTGATGAATGATATGTGATGTATGAGATTGATCATGTTCTTGTAATAGGAATCATGACTTGCATGTCGATGAGTATGACAACCGGCAGGAGCCATAGGAGTTGTCTTTATTTATTGTATGACCTGCGTGTCATTGAACAACGCCATGTAATTACTTTACTTTATTGCTAACCGGTAGCCATAGTAGTAGAAGTAATAAGTTGGCGAGACAACTTCATGGAGACACGATGATGGAGATCATGATGATAGAGATCATGGTGTCATGCCGGTGACGATGATGATCATGGAGCCCCGAAGATGGAGATCAAAAGGAGCAAAATGATATTGGCCATATCATGTCACTATTTGATTGCATGTGATGTTTATCATGTTTATGTGTCTTATTTGCTTAGAACGACGGTAGTAAATAAGATGTTCCCTTATTAAAATTTCAAGAAAGTGTTCCCCCTAACTGTGCACCGTTGCGAAAGTGTGTCGTTTTGAAGCACCATGTGATGATCGGGTGTGATAGATTCTTACGTTCACATACAACGGGTGTAAGCCAGATTTACACACGCAAAACACTTAGGTTAACTTGACGAGCCTAGCATGTACAGACATGGCCTCGGAACACAAGAGACCGAAAGGTCGAGCATGAGTCGTATAGTAGATACGATCAACATGAAGATGTTCACCGATGATGACTAGTCCGTCTCACATGATGATCGGACACGGCCTAGTTGACTCGGATCATGTAATCACTTAGATGACTAGAGGGATGTCTATCTGAGTGGGAGTTCATGAGATGAACTTAATTATCCTGAACATAGTCAAAAGATCTTTGCAAATTATGTCGTAAGCTCGCGCTTTAGTTCCAATGTTTAGATATGTTCCTAGAGAAAATATAGTTGAAAGTAGTGATTATGCGGACAGTAGAAACCTTATGTCCTTAATGCACCGCTCAGTGTGCTGAACCCCAAACATCGTCTGTGGATGTTGCGAACATCGGACATACACGTTTTGATAACTACGTGATAGTTTAGTTAAACGGTTTAGAGTTGAGGCACCAAAGACGTTTTCGAAATGTTGCGGAACATATGTGATGTTTCGATGGCTGAAATTGGGATTTCAGGCTCATGCCCACGTCAAGAGGTATAAGGCCTCCGATGATTTTCTTAGCCTGCAAACTAAGGGAGAAAAGCTCAATCGTTGAGCTTGTGCTCAGATTGTCTGAGTGCAACAATCACTTGAATTGAGTGGGAGTTGATCTTCTAGATGAGATAGTGATGTTTCTCCAAAGTCAGTGCCACCAAGCTGCTAGAGCTTCGTGATGAACTATAACATATCAAGGATGGATATGATGATCCTTGAGGTATTCACGATGTTTGACACCGCGAAAGTAGAAATCAAGAGGAAGCATCAATTGTTGATGGTTGGTGAAACCACTAGTTTCAAGAAGGGCAAGAAGGGATACTTCACGAAACGGCAAATCAGCTGCTGCTCCAGTGAAGAAACCCCAAGGTTGAACCTTAACCCGAGACTGAGTGCTTCTGTAATAAGGGGAACAACCATTGGAGCAGAATTACCCTAGATACTTGGTAGATAAGAAGGCTGGAAAGGTCGATAGAAGTATATTGGATATACATTATGTTAATGTGTACTAGTACTCCTAGTAGCACCAGGGTATTAGATACCGGTTCGGTTACTAAGTGTTAGTAACTCGAAATAAAAGCTACGGAATAAACGGAGACTAGCTAAAGGTGAGCTGACGATACGTGTTGGAAGTGTTTCCAAGGTTGATGTGATCAAGCATCGCACGCTCCCTCTACCATCGAGATTGGTGTTAAACCTAAATAATTGTTATTGGTGTTTGCGTTGAGCATAGACATGATTGGATTATGTCTGTCGCAATACGGTTATTCATCTAAGGAGAATAATGGTTATTCTGTTTATTTGAATAATACCTTCAATGGTCTAGCACCTAAAAGGAATGGTTTATTGAATCTCGATCGTAGTGATACACATTTTCATGCGAAAAAGGATATAAGATAGTAATCATAGTACCACTTACTTGTGGCACTGCCATATAAGTCATATTGGTGTAAAACGCATGATGAAGCTCCATGTTGATGGATGTTTGGACTCACTCGTTTTTGAAAAGTTTGAGACATGCAAACCATGTCTATTGGTGTATACGCATGAAGAAACTCCATGCAGATGGATCATTTGGACTCACTTGATTTTGAATCACTTGAGATATGCAAATCACACCACATAGGCAAGATGACTGAAAAGCCTCGTTTTCAGTAAGATGGAACAAGATAGCAATTTGTTGGAAGTAACACACTTTGATGTGTGCAGTCCAATAAGTGCCGAGGCATGCAGTGAATATCGTTATGTTTTACTTCACAGATGATTTAAGTAGATACTGTATATTTACTTGATGAAACACAAGTCTGAACTATTGAAGGGTTCAAGTAATTTCAGAGTGAAGTTGAAGGTCATTGTGACAAGAGGATAAAATGTCTATGATATGATCATAGAGATGAGTATCTGAGTTACGAGCTTTGGCACACAATTAAGACATTGTGGAAATTGTTTCACAATTAATACCGCCTGGAACACCATAGTGTAATGGTGTGTCCGAACATCATAGTTGCACCCTATTAGATATGGTGCGTACCATGATGTCTCTTATCGAATTACCACTATCGTTCATGGGTTAGGCATTAGAGACAACCACACTCACTTTAATAGGGTACCACGTAATTCCGTTGAGATGACACCGTTTGGAGAAACCTAAGTTGTCGTTTCTTAAAGGTTTGGGGCTGCGACGCTTATGTGAAAAAGTTTCAGGTTGATAAGCTTGAACCCAAAGCGGATAAAATGCATCTTCATAGGACACCCAAAACATTTGGGTATACCTCCTAATTCAGATCCGAAAGCAATAGGGATTGTTTCTTGAATCGGGTCCTTTCTCGAGGAAAGGTTTGTCTCGAGAATTGAGTGGGAGGATAGTGGAGACTTGATGAGGTTATTGAACCATCACTTCAACCAGTGTGTAGCAGGGCACAGGAAGTTGTTCCCACGACACCTACACCAATTGAAGTGGAAGCTTATGATATTGATCATGAAGCTTCGGATCAAGTCACTACCGAACCTCGTAGGACGACAAGGACGCGTACTGCTTCGGAGTGGTACAGTGATCCTGTCTTAAAGGTCATGTTGCTAGACGATAATGAACCTACGAGCTATGGAGAAGCGATGGTGGGCCCAAATTCCAACAAATGGTTAGAATCCATGAAATCCGAGATAGGATCCATGTATTAGAACAAAGCATGGACTTTGGTGGACTTGCCCGATGATCGGCAAGACATTGAGATAAATGGATCTTTAAGAAGAAGACGGACATGGACA
Organism: Triticum aestivum; assembly: GCF_018294505.1. Classification (NCBI taxonomy): domain Eukaryota; kingdom Viridiplantae; phylum Streptophyta; class Magnoliopsida; order Poales; family Poaceae; genus Triticum; species Triticum aestivum. The sequence continues at coordinate 80,378,563 of NC_057795.1, read as the reverse complement.
GTAATGTGACCGTCTATGAAGCTCGACTTGTGGCGAAGAGTTTTTTTCACAAGTTCAAGGAGTTGACTATGATAAGATTTTCTCATCCGTAGCGATGCTTAAGTCCGTCGGAATCATGTTAGCATTAGCTGCATTTATGAAATCTGGCAAATGGATGTCAAAACAAGTTTTTCCTTACCAGTTTTCGTAAGGAAAGGTTGTATGTGATACAATTAGAAAGGTTTTGTCGATCCTAAGGATGCTAAAAGGTATGCTAGCTCCAGCGATCCTTCTAAGGACTGGAGTAAGCATCTCGGAGTTGGAATATGTACTTTGATAAGATGATCAAAGATTTTGGGTTTATACAAAGTTTATGAGAAACTTGTATTTCCAAAGAAGTGAGTGTCGTGGTTCTAAGCCTGACAGTAGAGTGGGGGGTAGGTATTGAGAGGCAAGGTCCTAGCTATGGAGAGGTTGTAAGCACAAAGGATGTACGAGTTCAGGCCCTTCTCGGAAGAAGTAACAGCCCTACGTCTCGGAGCCCGGAGGCGGTCGAGTGGATTATGAATGTATGGATTACAAGGTGCCGAACCCTTCTGCCTGTGGAGGGGGGTGGCTTATATAGAGTGCGCCAGGACCCCAGCCAGCCCACGTAGGAGAAGGGTTAAGGTGAGTTAAGTCTGGGGCGTTACTGGTAACGCCCCACATAAAGTGCCTTTACTATCATAAAGTCTACTTAATTACAGGCCGTTGCGGTGCAGAGTGCCTCTTGACCTCCTGGTGGTCGAGTGCGTCTTCGTGGTCGAGTCCTTCAGGCCAGTCGAGTGTGTCCTCGTTGGTCGACTGGATCCTCGTTGGTCGACTGGAAGGCGACCTCTTCTAGGGATGTCCTAGGGTAAGTTACTTGGGACAGGTCCGTGACCCTACCCTAGGTACATAACCCCATCATTAGCCCCCGAATGGATTGAGGCTTCGAGTGAAGAAGGAGTTGACGTCGTTTCCGATTAACCTTTGCGCTCTAGTTGTGCGCTGTTCTGGATCAAAGAATCTCTTCGTTGACAAGGAGCAATTCGTCTTCGGTCGACTCGATCCATTCTATTTTTGCGTCGAGTGATCTTTCGAACTTCGTCGATCTCCGAGCGACGGATCGCCGGAATCGCCGCGTCTGACAGGCAGATTTGTTGTTCGCGGATTCTGCGGGGTGCGAAATTCGGGGGCGCGCGCGAAGCGGGGCGGACCGCGGCGTTCGGATGGGACGGGGCGTAGACGCCTCGATCTCCGCGCCGCCTTTTTCGCCACGTATCCAGTCTCCATAACTGCTCACAGATATGATTAGATCGACCGGGCCCACACGTCAGCCACTCGGAAGGGACCTTATAAATGTGCCCGGCGAGGATTTCTGTGCTGCGCCTCCGCATTCTCCCTCTCTCCCTCTGCTCCCTTCCTCCCTGCTCAGCGTGCCTGCTCTCGCCTCCGCGTCGCTCTCCTTCGTGCATCCCACCGGCGACCATGGCCAAGGAGAAGACGGCGGCGCTGGAGCGTGCCAAGAAGGCATCGGCATCGGAGAAGGCGAAGGGGAGATCCACAAGCCGCCGAGGATCTTCGTCCAGATCCCGCCTGCCGAAAGGCTGGGTCCAAGGCGACTGGATCCAGTCGACCATCACGGAGAAGGACCTCCTCGACATGGCCGACGAGGGCTTGATCCCTCACGGAGCTGCGAGGTTGCCGGGGAAGGAGTGGCAGCCACAGCCAGAAGAGGGTGAGTGTGTGCTCCTGGCCACTCATGTCGATCGGGGGTTTTCCTTGCCACCGAGCATTTTCTTCCGGGGTTTCCTGAATTTCTTTGGAGCGCAGCTCCACCACTTTACCCCAAACTCCATTGCCTACCTTGCTGCGTTCGTGTCCATGTGCGAGGGTTTCTTGGGCTGTCGACCGCACTGGGGTTTGTTCAAACGTATCTTCACGTGTCGCTCTCAGACCGTGAAGAAGGCGAGCCCAGGTGACGAGAAGACCCGAGTCGTCCAAATGTGTGGGGGCCTGGGGATTCAGGTGAGGAACAATAGCACATTCCCGCCCATGTCTTTTCCCGAGTCCGTCAGGGGCTGGCAGTCGACTTGGTTCTACTGCCAGGTCCAGTCGACGCCAGGGCAGTCGAGTGGACTCCCTCAATTTACCATGGACCGAGTGAACAAGCCCTCCCCTCTGAAGCTGATTCCGGAGGAGAAAGCCGACGTGAAGATGTTGATGGAGCGAGTGGTGCAGCTGGTTCGGGACGGAGTGACAGGCATGGACCTCTTGGAGGTTTTCCTCAAGCGCCGCATCCAACCTCTCCAGTTCCGGAGCCACTGCATGTGGTTGTACTGTGGGCCCGCGGACGAGACCAGAGTCCATCCAGAAGAAGTCGACGATGTCACTCTGGAAAGGTGGATGGTAGCCGTTACCGGGAACAGGGACAACCCGCGCGGAGCCAGAAGGATTCCTCCACTCGACCACGACAGCATCCCAAACAAGGTACACTTGCTCTGCTTTCCGTCGTGTCTTTGTTGTATTCATTCCTGCCGATCCTGTCGACTGGTCGACTGATCGTTGTTTGGGCGACTGCTAGGCCTTCACCGAGCTGTACTCGATGCCCAATGGGGCACAAACTTCGACTGAAGAAGGCGAGGCGAGCGGGGGCGAGGCGAGCGGAGGTGAGGCGAGCGGGGGCGAGAGCCAGGGAGAGGAGGAATGGGACTCGGATGCTGCAGGGGATGACGACGACGATGATGATGATGAAGGTGATGAAGATGACCTCGAGGACGAGGAAGAAGAGGAGGAGGAGGTCGTTCCACCGCGCTCAGAAAGGCGGTCGAAACTTGTCCACGACCCCTCGACCGAACGTGGTAAGGGGGTAGCGACCGCTGCCCAGTCGACCAAGCGCCCTCGGACCACCTCTCCGGCGCCGACTGAAAAGGCGCCGAAGCAGCCCAGGGCGGCCTCATCGAAGCCGGCCAAGCTTCTGCCGAAGATGAAGGTGTCCATCCCCACCATTTCAGGGTAATAGTGTTGTTCATATTTTCTTATTCTTATGCGAACTTTATCTCTGGTCGACACTGATGTTAGTCGACTGATCCTTTGGAGCTGCAGTGCTGCTACTTCTGAGACCTCGGCCCGGGCCGATGACCACGAGATGGAGGATGCCGCAACTTCGAATCCAGGTGCCGTGTTCTTAATACCATACTTAGTCGACTGACTCGCGATCTCTGATCCTGACACTTCTCTGCAGCTCCACCCAACACTGTTATCGATCTACCTGATGATGATGAGGATGAGGAGCCGCTGAAGCACAGGAGGAGTCGGAAAGCGCCTGCCGGCAAGGTGTCTCAGGATGCGTCAGCGCCTGAAATTCTGACTGTGGAGGGAGAGAACACCACTCGACACACGGTGACCTTCGCGACCCCACTGACGAGTGCTCAGCAGCCTTCCCTCTTCACGACTCACCACGTCCCAGAGGACCAGGCTGGTGCGGCGAAGGAGGCGATACGCCAGGCGGGACTCATGATGGAGCAGCTGAAGACCATCCGGGATGCGAGTCAAGCAGCCTATGACGCCAGCTCTGCCCTCCAAAGCAATGTCCAGGTCAGTCGACTGCTGTTTGTTCTGTTGGATATGCTCCCAAAAACTTTTCTTTTCCGGGATTTATATTGGTCACCCACTGGGTGTGTCGAATAAACTCTGTGTTAGGGGGGGGCACGCTGAGTGCACCCACTGGGTGTAGTCCCCAAGGCTAAGGTCGACTGCTGGCAATCGGCCTTAGGTTTTATAATGTCGATCTTTCTATCAGTCGACTGGTCGACTGGATTTCACAAACCGGTGGGGGCACGCTGAGTGCACCCACTGGGTGTAGTCCCCGAGACTGAGGTCGACTGCTTGCAGTTGATCACAGTCTTAGATAATGCATCTCACACACTGTTTTTTTTTTTTTGAGGTCGACTGGTCGACTTTGTCTTTGACAGGATTAGTGGGGGCACGCTGAGTGCACCCACTGGGTGTAGTCCCCGAGACTACGGTCGAATACTTGTATTCGGCTGTAGTCTTAGAAACGTGTGTTTTTCCCCTTTTTCACTCGGAAGTGAATTATTTTTGACGTTTGGTCGATTGATTCTTCGCAGAACTCCTGTGATCTTGTGACTCGCTACTCAGAGCTAGAACAGAAACATACTCAAGTCGAGCTGAGCTTGAAGCTGGTTCAGGAGAAGCTGACCAAGGCGAAGGAGGAGACTGAAGGTATGTTTGGTGAGACCTTGACAACTGCTTTTCCTCTTGCTTGTTTCAACACCTGATCTTACCGTGTCTTGCAGGTAAGGTAAAGGAGGCCCAGCAGAAGAAGGACCTTGAGCTAGCTGAGAAGATCAAGCTTGCTGACGAGAAGTTAGCTTCAGTCACCAAGCTTGAACAAGACAATACCAACCTGAAGACTGCTCTTGGGATTGCCAACAAAGAAGTCAGTCGACTGAGAACTGACAAAGCTGCCTTGACCGATCAAGTCAGCAAATTGACTGAGAAGAAGACTGCGCTGGAGGCCTTCCTGAGTGGCTTTGCCAAGAAGCTGTTTCTTATGCTCGAAGGTAAACCTCCATGTTTGGCAAGTATTTCTGACTGTGGCTTCTTCCATTCGACTATCCCCTTGACTTAGTGATCACTCTTGCAGAATTTTGTCAAAACTTTGAAGAAGAAACCAGCCGACTGGAGCCAAACCTTGACCCTGTCAATTCTCCGGTAAATGACGAGGTTGCCATGGATATCTTCCGACTGGAATCTCGCGTTGCATCCGTCGTGGATTATCTCGCAAGGCTGAAGGCCGCCACATCTCGCATCGACTCGACGCTCTGGCCTGAGGAGACACTTCAGAATGACCTTGAGTCATTAATGGCCCGCTTGAACACGATCCCTGGTCGAGTGCAGGAATGGAAGAAGTCCTCAGCTCGGTGTGGTGCAGATGTTGCTCTGTGTCTGGCCCGAGTCCACTGCAAAGATGCACGAGAGGAGAAGCTGGCGGCTCTTCGGGTGGCCAATACCAAGAAGCATGACTTCAGGTCCTTCATGGAGACTTTCCTTGCAGCTGCCACTCGGATCGCCGACGGAATTGACCTTGATGAATTCGTCGCACCTTCCAGCCCTCCACAGGAGGGGTAAAAAACTTCTTATGGCTCGACTCTTTTAAATTTGCCTCGGTATGCCGAGTGGAATTGTATCCGACAAACTTTAACAGGCTTGACGCCTGAGCACTTTTGGTCCCCTTAGACATCGATTCGAACTTGAATTTGGCGCTTGAATATGGTTGCCTTCGGCTCAAAATGTCCTTTGCAGGTTCAAAGCAAGGTGCCTGTGCTTAGGCGAGCGCTTGGACTGCAGCTAAGCCTTCGAGTGTGAAGATCGCTCTTCACTTGGTAGGATTTTGATAAACTTAGGCGAGTGCTTGGACTGCATCTAAGCCTCCGAGTGAGAGGGTTGCTCACCACTCGGTAGGATTTTGATAAACTTAGGCGAGTGCTTGGACTGCAGCTAAGCCCCCGGGTGGAAGGCTGGCTTACCACTCGGTAGGATTTTTATAACTTAGGCGAAACGGATTCGCAGCTAAGCCTCCGAGCGAGAGGATTGCTCACCACTCGGTAGGATTTTGATAAACTTAGGCGAGTGCTTGGACTGCATCTAAGCCTCCGAGTGAGAGGGTTGCTCACCACTCGGTAGGATTTTGATAAACTTAGGCGAGTGCTTGGACTGCAGCTAAGCCCCCGAGTGAAAGGATTGCTCACCACTCGGTAGGATTTTGATAAACTTAGGCGAGTGCTTGGACTGCAGCTAAGCCCCCGGGTGGAAGGCTGGCTTACCACTCGGTAGGATTTTTATAACTTAGGCGAAACGGATTCGCAGCTAAGCCTCCGAGCGAGAGGATCGCTCTTCACTCGGTAGGATTTTGATAAACTTAGGCGAGTGCTTGGACTGCATCTAAGCCTCCGAGTGAGAGGGTTGCTCACCACTCGGTAGGATTTTGATAAACTTAGGCGAGTGCTTGGACTGCAGCTAAGCCCCCGGGTGGAAGGCTGGCTTACCACTCGGTAGGATTTTTATAACTTAGGCGAAACGGATTCGCAGCTAAGCCTCCGAGCGAGAGGATTGCTCACCACTCGGTAGGATTTTGATAAACTTAGGCGAGTGCTTGGACTGCATCTAAGCCTCCGAGTGAGAGGGTTGCTCACCACTCGGTAGGATTTTGATAAACTTAGGCGAGTGCTTGGACTGCATCTAAGCCTCCGAGTGAGAGGGTTGCTCACCACTCGGTAGGATTTTGATAAACTTAGGCGAGTGCTTGGACTGCAGCTAAGCCCCCGAGTGAAAGGATTGCTCACCACTCGGTAGGATTTTGATAAACTTAGGCGAGTGCTTGGACTGCAGCTAAGCCCCCGGGTGGAAGGCTGGCTTACCACTCGGTAGGATTTTTATAACTTAGGCGAGCACGAGGCTGCAGCTAAGCCTCCGAGTGGGAGGATTGCTCACCACTCGGTAGGATTTTGATGAACTTAGGCGAGCACGAGGCTGCAGCTAAGCCTCCGAGTGGGAGGATTGCTCACCACTCGGTAGGATTTTTATAACTTAGGCGAGCACGAGGCTGCAGCTAAGCCTCCGAGTGAGAGGATTGCTCACCACTCGGTAGGATTTTTATAACTTAGGCGAGTGCTTGGACTGCTGCTAAGCCCCCGAGTGGAAGGATTGCTCACCACTCGGTAGGATTTTGATGAACTTAGGCGAGTGCTTGGACTGCAGCTAAGCCTCCGAGTGGAAGGCTGGCTTACCACTCGGTAGGATTTTTATAACTTAGGCGAGCACGAAGCTGCAGCTAAGCCTCCGAGTGAGAGGATTGCTCACCACTCGGTAGGATTTTTATAACTTAGGCGAAACGGATTCGCAGCTAAGCCTCCGAGTGAGAGTCTGGCTCACCACTCGGTAGGATTTTGATGAACTTAGGCGAGTGCTTGGACTGCAGCTAAGCCTCCGAGTGGGAGGATTGCTCACCACTCGGTAGGATTTTTATAACTTAGGCGAGCACGAGGCTGCAGCTAAGCCTCCGAGTGAGAGGATTGCTCACCACTCGGTAGGATTTTTATAACTTAGGCGAGTGCTTGGACTGCAGCTAAGCCCCCGAGTGGAAGGATTGCTCACCACTCGGTAGGATTTTGATGAACTTAGGCGAGTGCTTGGACTGCAGCTAAGCCTCCGAGTGGAAGGCTGGCTTACCACTCGGTAGGATTTTTATAACTTAGGCGAGCACGAGGCTGCAGCTAAGCCTCCGAGTGGGAGGATTGCTCACCACTCGGTAGGATTTTTATAACTTAGGCGAGCACGAGGCTGCAGCTAAGCCTCCGAGTGAGAGGATTGCTCACCACTCGGTAGGATTTTTATAACTTAGGCGAGCACGAGGCTGCAGCTAAGCCTCCGAGTGGAAGGCTGGCTTACCACTCGGTAGGATTTTTATAACTTAGGCGAAACGGATTCGCAGCTAAGCCTCCGAGTGAGAGTCTGGCTCCCCACTCGGTAGGATTTTTATAACTTAGGCGAAACGGATTCGCAGCTAAGCCTCCGAGTGAGAGTCTGGCTCACCACTCGACAGGATTTTTCCAAACTTAGGCGAAACGGATTCGCAGCTAAGCCACCCACTGAGGGGGAATTTTTATGTGGACAAAAAGAAAAAGTGCTGACACAATTATTTCTAAACCCATGAATTACAGAAGCTATTTATTGCAACTCATCCGAGTGATACAACTTAAGTGTAAAACGGGCGGAGTAGCTCCGCGTTCCAAGCTCGGGGCTAATCGATATTGTGCTCGACGTTGTAAAGACGGTATGCCCCGTTGTGGAGAACCTTGGTGACGATGAAAGGGCCTTCCCAAGAAGGAGCAAGCTTATGTGGTTTGTGTTGATCCACTCGGAGCACCAGATCCCCTTCCTGGAAGGCTCGACCTCTCACATTTCGAGCGTGGAAACGGCGCAGATCTTGTTGGTAGATGGTCGACCGGATCAGAGCCATCTCCCTTTCTTCCTCTAAAAGGTCGACTGCGTCCTGCCGCGCTTGTTCAGCTTCTGCTTCGTTGTAGGTTTCGACTCGAGGAGCATTGTGGAGAAGATCACTTGGCAAGACTGCTTCGGCTCCATAGACCAAGAAGAATGGAGTTCTTCCGGTCGACCGATTGGGCGTGGTCCGCAGTCCCCAGAGCACAGATGGAAGTTCATCGACCCAAGCTCCAGCCGCGTGTTTGAGATCACGCATCAGTCGCGGTTTCAGCCCCTTGAGAATCAGTCCATTAGCTCGCTCTGCTTGTCCATTCGACTGCGGATGAGCGACCGACGCGTAGTCGACCCGCGTGCCTTGGGAGTTGCAGAAGGTTCTGAATTCCTCTGAGTCAAAGTTCGACCCATTATCCGTGATGATGCTGTGCGGGACTCCATATCTGAATACCAGTTCCCTGATGAAGCTAACAGCAGTACCGGTGTCGAGGCTCTTGATCGGTTTAGCCTCGATCCACTTGGTGAACTTGTCGACTGCCACCAGTACATGCGTGAAGCCACTTCGTCCTGTTCTCAAAGGACCGATCATGTCCAGCCCCCAAACTGCAAAAGGCCAGACGAGTGGGATGGTCTTCAAAGCTGACGCAGGCTTGTGCGACATATTCGAGTAGAACTGACATCCTTCGCACTTATCTACTATCTCCTTTGCCATCTCATTCGCCTTGGGCCAGTAAAATCCGGCTCGGTACGCTTTGGCCACGATGGTCCGAGAGGACGCATGATGACCACAGGTTCCTGAGTGAATATCGTTGAGGATGAGTCGACCTTCTTCTGGCGTAATGCACTTCTGTCCGACTCCAGTTGCGCTCTCTCTATATAATTGTCCTTTGATGACGGTAAAGGCCTTAGATCGACGGACGATCTGTCGAGCCTCTTCCTCGTCCTCCGGAAGTTCTTTCCTCAAGATATATGCAACATATGGAATCGTCCAGTCGGGAATGACTACCAAAACCTCCATGATCAAGTCGACCACCGCTGGGACTTCAACTTCAGTCGGATCTGTGGCACTCTTGGGCTGCGGAGTTTCTTCGGTAAAAGGATCTTCCTTGACTGATGGAGTATGTATATGCTCCAAGAACACACCACTCGGAATGGCTTCTCTCTTGGAACCTATCTTTGCTAGATCATCAGCTGCTTGATTCTTCAGTCGGGGTATATGATGGAGCTCCAACCCCTCGAACTTTTTCTCCAGCTTCCTTACTGCACTGCAGTATCCAGTCATGGCTGGGCTTCTTACGTCCCACTCTTTCATCACTTGGTTGACCACTAAATCTGAGTCGCCATAAACCATTAGGCGACGGACGCCGAGTGAAATGGCCATGCGCAACCCATATAGGAGGGCCTCATATTCTGCCTCATTGTTGGAGGAATCAAAGTGAATCTGGAGCACATATCTGAGCTTATCTCCTCTGGGGGAAACCAGGACAACCCCAGCACCGGAACCATTCAACATCTTAGAGCCATCGAAAAACATGGTCCAATGCTCCGAGTGAACTTCAGTCGGCTGTTGCTGTTCAACCCACTCGGCTAGGAAATCTGCTATTGCCTGGGACTTAATGGCTTTCTTTGCCTCAAACTTGATATCAAGGGGAAGAAGTTCAATCGCCCATTTGGCCACTCGACCAGTTGCATCTCTGTTGTGCAAAATCTCTGATAGTGGAGCGTCGCTGACGACTGTGATTGAATGGTCAGAGAAATAATGGGCAACCTTCTTCGTGGTCATGTATATTCCATACACAAGCTTCTGATAATGAGGATATCTCTGCTTGGATGGAGTCAAGACTTCAGACAAATAATACACTGGACGCTGAACTTTGAGAGCTTTTCCTTCTTCTTCCCGCTCGACCGTTAGCACAGTACTGACGACTTGTCCTGTGGCTGCGATGTAGAGCAACAGAGGCTCTTTGCTGATTGGAGCAGCAAGCACCGGCTGGGTGGAGAGCAGAGCTTTTAGCTCGGCAAACGCTGCATCAGCTTCTGGACCGCCGAAGATGTTCTTTTACTGGCTTTGCAGACTTGTCGACTCTTAGGCGATGCTCAGCCAGTCCCCTGGGAACACCTGGCATGTCAGCGGGCTTCCATGCAAAAATGTCCCAGTTCTCACGGAGGAACTGGATGAGCGCTTCTTCCTATTTTGGGTCGAGTGTTGTGGAGATGCGGGTCGGAGCTGCTTCGGGGTCGGTCGGGTGGATGTGAACAGGCTTCGTCTCACCGGACGACTGGAATGCAGATTCTGTGGCGGGCTTCTTGGATCGCAACAAGTCACTCAGATCTGCGTTTTGCTTGTACTCTTCGAACTCGACCGCTGTCACTTGGGAATCGGCAATTTTGGAGCCCTTCTGAAAGCACTCCTCTGCCTTTTTCCTATCTCCGGTGACAGTGATCACACCTTTGGGACCGGGCATCTTCAATTTGAGGTACACGTAACATGGTCGAGCCATGAACCGTGCATAGGCTGGCCTCCCCAAAATGGCATGATATGCACTTTGAAAATCCACGACCTCAAATGTCAACTTTTCTTTGCGGAAATGCTTTGAATCGCCAAATACTACGTCCAAAGCTATCTGGCCGAGAGACTCAGCCTTCTTCCCTGGTATAACTCCATGGAAGCTCATGTTACTCGTGCTCAATCGGGACATCGGAATGCCCATACCTTTCAGCGTGTCTGCATATAACAAATTCAGCCCACTTCCACCGTCCATCAGCACCTTTGTCAGTCGAGTGCCTTCGACAACTGGATCGACCACCAACGCTTGCCTCCCAGGGGTGGCAATATGAGTCGGGTGATCAGATTGGTCGAATGTGATGGGTGTTTGAGACCACTTCAGATAATTTGCCTTCGCTGGAGCAACCATGTTAACCTCTCGGTTAATTACTTTCAGTCGACTTCTGCTTTCCACATCTGCGAAGATCATCAGAGTGGAGTTGATATGCGGGTATCCTTCCTCACTGTCCTCTTTGTCTTCGGCTTTGTCCGACTCCTTCTCCTTGTCCTTAGACTGTTTTCCCTGAAACTGCTGGATCAGGAGTCGACATTGGCGAGTGGTGTGCTTTGGGTAAATGATATTGCCCTCTTCATCTTTCTTCGTGTGAATATGACACGGCATATCCATCACGTCGTTCCCTTCTTTATCCTTCACCTTCTTGGGGTTCCAGGATCCTTTTGGTTTCCCCTTAGACTTTCCTTGAGTCACGGCCAGAGCCTCTCCAGGAGCTGCCGGTTCAGCCTTCCGCTTCTGTTTCCGACTGGAATTCCCTTTTTCCGACTGACTCGGCTTGTGCTTGCCGCTTCGGAGTCGGTCTTCTTCTTCGCCGTTGGCGTACTTGGTAGCAATCTCCATCATACGACTCAAGGTCATGTCGCCGGTTCGACCAAATTTCAAGCTGAGTTCTCTGTTCTTGACGCCATCTTTGAAGGCGCACACTGCCTGATGATCAGAGACATTTTCCACTGTGTGATGCAAAGTGATCCACCTCTGAATATACTCTCTGAGAGTCTCATTGGTTTTCTGCACGCAGACTTGCAACTCTGTCAATCCCGCTGGTCGCTTGCAAGTCCCTTCGAACGTTCTGACGAACACTCGGGACAGATCTTCCCAAGTGTAGATACTGCTAGGAGGTAACTGGGTCAACCATGCCCTGGCAGAACCTTCCAACATGAGGGGCAAATGCTTCATGGCCACCTCGTCGTTCCCACCACCGATCTGAACTGCCACTCGGTAGTCTTCAAGCCAAGTTTCAGGCTTAGACTCACCAGTGAACTTGCTGACTCCTGTCGCCAACCTGAAATTGGGGGGAATAACAGCGGCTCTGATAGCTCTGCTGAAACATTCAGGGCCAGAAACATGTACTCGACTGCTCGTGGGCACTTCTCTGTCGAGTGCACCACGATGGGCTCTGTTCCGGTCGACCAACCCTTGCACGATAATGGATCGCGCGTCGAAGCCTGGCTCCCTGGGGTCAACTGGAACTCTACGCCCTGTACTGTACTGACGCCTATCATCTGGCTGCCGAAGAGCGTAAGACCCACCCCTCGGAGGGGAATAAGGCACTCGACGCCTATCATCTCGGTCGAGCCTGTCGCCATATTGATCTCGCCGATGCTCATACCCTTCGCGCCGCGGAGGCGATCTGGGGCTGTGAGCCGACTGTACCGTATTCACAGTGACAGATCGATTGTGAATCCTGTCGCGCGACTGAGACACGGCTGAATTCTGATCTCCTGCTGCCCGGAGCAGATCTCTGATCTGCAGCAAACCTCTGCCAGCTTCTGACTGCGAAGGCTGAATGGACTCTGCTATACGGGTCGCTGCTGCTAAATTCTGAATCGGGGTTCGATATACCTGAGTCGGCGGGAAGAGTTGACGTCGACTGGTGTCGGGAACTCGTTGCCGCGCGCGCTCGTCGAGTGCTCGCTGAAGGTTCTCCAGTCGAGTGCGCTCGGCCAAATTGGCCAGGCGCGCCTCCTCCAAGGCGCGAGCCTCGGGGGTTTCTCCTGCGATAGGAATACGCAGGGGATCCTCGTTCCTGCGGCGAAGCTCTTCTCTTTGCAGAGAGTCGAGTGGCTCGGGCTGGTACTCTTCGTAACCTCGAGCAGGGTCGCCGCCGTCGCCTGCTCCACCACCGCGGGCGAAGCCGGGAGGGCTATGAGGCCCGTTGACCATCAGGATTTCCGCTGCTGGATCACTGCTTCCGCATTCGGATGCAGTCTCTCCGGAGCCAGTCGACTGATCGAACAAGCCGTAGAGAGATTCGTTGGGCTCGATTGCCGCAACTTGCGTTGTGGTCGACTGGCGAGCCACCGCGTGACTCACCCATCGCTGAAGCCTCGACCGACCTGAGCGCTTGCGCTGGCGGGAGACCGGGAGGGTGGAAGGAACCGACCGACACTGGGTCGACGGTTGCCGCAACAGAACGCCGCGGACACATGCGCGGAAATGCGTCGCACCGCGGACGGGGAGCGCATCAACGTCGAGCGGAGCCTCTTGGAGCCACGCGGAGTCGTCGGCGATGAAAGTGAGAGTGCCGAGACGGATCTCTTGACCCTCGATCAAAACTCCAGCAGACACCATGATGAAAATACTCGGAAGAATCGCAACTTCTCCACAAAATCGCTAAAACACCTGCCCCACGGTGGGCGCCAACTGTCGTGGTTCTAAGCCTGACAGTAGAGTGGGGGGTAGGTATTGAGAGGCAAGGTCCTAGCTATGGAGAGGTTGTAAGCACAAAGGATGTACGAGTTCAGGCCCTTCTCGGAAGAAGTAACAGCCCTACGTCTCGGAGCCCGGAGGCGGTCGAGTGGATTATGAATGTATGGATTACAAGGTGCCGAACCCTTCTGCCTGTGGAGGGGGGTGGCTTATATAGAGTGCGCCAGGACCCCAGCCAGCCCACGTAGGAGAAGGGTTAAGGTGAGTTAAGTCTGGGGCGTTACTGGTAACGCCCCACATAAAGTGCCTTTACTATCATAAAGTCTACTTAATTACAGGCCGTTGCGGTGCAGAGTGCCTCTTGACCTCCTGGTGGTCGAGTGCGTCTTCGTGGTCGAGTCCTTCAGGCCAGTCGAGTGTGTCCTCGTTGGTCGACTGGATCCTCGTTGGTCGACTGGAAGGCGACTTCTTCTAGGGATGTCCTAGGGTAAGTTACTTGGGACAGGTCCGTGACCCTACCCTAGGTACATAACCCCATCAGTGAGTGGGAGCACTATAGAATTTTTGATGAGTATATGTTGTTGACATATTGATGATCAGAAATGATGTAGAATTTCTAGAAAGCATATAGGGTTATTTGAAAGGTGTTTTTCGATAGAAAACCTAGATTAAGCTACTTGAACATTGAGCATCAAGATCTATGAGGATAGATCAAAACGCTTAATGATACTTTCAAATGAGCACGTACCTTGACATGATCTTGAAAGTGTTCAAGATGGATCAGTCAAAGAAGGAGTTCTTGCCTGAGTCGTAAGGTACGAAGTTAAGACTTAAAGCTCGACCACGGCAGAAAAGAGAGAAAGGACGAAGGTCGTCCCCTATGCTTTAGACGTAGGCTCTATAGTATGCTATGCTAAGTACCGCACCTGATGTGTGCCTTGCCACATGTCTGGCAAGAGGGTACAATGGTGATCAAGGAATGGATCACCAGATAGCGGTCAAAATTATCCTTATAGGAATAAGGATTTGTTTCTCGATTATGGAGGTGATAAAGAGTTCGGCGTAAAGGGTTACGACGATGCAAGCTTTAACACCTATCCGAATGACTCGGTGTAGCAAACCGGATACGTATAGTGGAGCAACCATTTGGAAAAGCTCCAAGTGGAGCGTGGAAGCACCATTTACAATATGACCTAGAGATTTGCGAAGTACATACAGATCTGAATGTTGCAGATCCGTTGACTAAAACCTCTCTCACAAGCAAAACATGATCAAACCCCAGAACTCATTGAGTCTTAATCACATGATGATGTGAACTAGTTTAGTGACACTAGTAAACTCTTTGGATGTTGGTCACATGGCGATGTGACCTGTGAGTGTTAATCACATGGTGATGTGAACTAGATTATTGACTCTAGTGCAAGTGGGAGACTGTTGGAAATATGCCCTAGAGGCAATAATAAATTAGTTATTATTATATTTCCTTGTTCATGATAATCGTTTGTTATCCATACTATAATTGTATTGATAGGAAACTCAGATACATGTGTGGATACATAGACAACACCATGTCCCTAGTAAGCCTCTAGTTGACTAGCTCGTTGATCAATAGATGGTTACGGTTTCCTGACCATGGACATTGGATGTTGTTGATAACGGGATCACATCATTAGGAGAATGATGTGATGGACAAGACCCAATCCTAAGCCTAGCACAAAGATCGTGTAGTTCGTATGCTAAAGCTTTTCTAATGTCAAGTATCATTTCCTTAGACCATGAGATTGTGCAACTCCCGGATACCGTAGGAATGCTTTGGGTGTACCAAACGTCACAACGTAACTGGGTGGCTATAAAGGTGCACTACAGGTATCTCTGAAAGTGTCTGTTGGGTTGGCACAAATCGAGACTGGGATTTGTCACTCCGTGTAAATGGAGAGGTATCTCTAGGCCCACTCGGTAGGACATCATCATAATGTGCACAATGTGACCAAGGGGTTGATCATGGGATGATGTGTTACGGAATGAGTAAAGAGACTTGCTAGTAAGGAGATTGAACAAGGTATCGGGATGCCGACGATCGAATCTCGGGCAAGTACAATACCGCTAGACAAAGGGAATTGTATACGGGATCAATTGAGTCCTTGACATCGTGGTTCATCCGATGAGATCATCGTGGAACATGTGGGAGCCAACATGGGTATCTAGATCCTGCTGTTGGTTATTGACCGGAGAACGTCTCGGTCATGTCTGCATGGTTCCCGAACCCGTAGGGTCTACACACTTAAGGTTCGATGACGCTAGGGTTATAAAGGAAGTTTGTATGTGGTTACCGAATGTTGTTCGGAGTCCTGGATGAGATCCCGAACGTCACGAGGAGTTCCGGAATGGTCCGGAGGTAAAGATTTATATATGGGAAGTCCTGTTTTGGTCACCGGAAAAGTTTCGGGTTTTTCCGGTAACGTACCGGGACCACCGGGAGGGTCCCGGGGGTCCACCAAGTGGGGCCACCAACCCCGGAGGGCTGCATGGGCCAAGTGTGGGAGGGAACCAGCCCTAGGTGGGCTGGTGCGCCCCCCACAAGGGGCCCAAGGTGCAAGGGAGAGTGGGAGGGGGCAAACCCTAGGGCAGATGGGCCCTAAGGCCCACCCCAGGCGCGCCTCCCCTCTCTCCCCCTCTGGCCGCCACCCAGATGGCATCTGGGGGCTGCCGCCAGCCTTGGGGAGGGAACCCTAGAGGGGGCGCAGCCCGCTCCCCTCCCCCTATAAATACTTGAGGCTTGGGGGCTGCCCAACACATGAGTTTATCCCTCTATTGGCGCAGCCCTACCTCTCTTACTCCTCCTCTCCCGTGGTGCTTGGCGAAGCCCTGCAGGATTGCCACGCTCCTCCACCACCATCACGCCGTTGTGCTGCTACTGGACGGAGTCTTCCTCAACCTCTCCCTCTCTCCTTGCTGGATCAAGGCGTGGGAGACGTCACCGGGCTGTACGTGTGTTGAACGCGGAGGTGCCGTCCGTTCGGCACTAGGATCTCCGGTGATTTGGATCACGACGAGTACGACTCCTTCAACCCCGTTCTCTTGAACGCTTCCGCTTAGCGATCTACAAGGGTATGTAGATGCACTCTCCTTCCCCTCATTGCTGGTTTCTCCATAGATAGATCTTGGTGATTCGTAGGAAAATTTTGAATTTATGCTTCGTTCCCCAACAAGGTGGCTGTTACCAAGACCCTCATCGACAGCGGCGCCGGCCTCAACATGGTCTCGATGGAGGGCTTCGGCCTCCTCCATGTACCACTGGAACGGCTCCGACCCAGCAAGCCCTTCTCAGGGTCGGAGGCGAATCCTCTAGCTCCCTGTGGCAGGTTCGCCTTCCTATGACCTTCGGCACCCACGACAACTTTCGCACAGAGCTGGTTGATTTCGACATCGCCCACATCGCCCTCCCGTACAACGCCATCCTCGGGTACCCTGCCTTGGCTCAGTTCATGGCCGCGACCCATCCGGCCTACAACCTCATGAAGATGCCCGGGAGCAACGGCATCCTCATCGTAGCTGGAGACACCAAGGAGGCTCTACTGGTGCTCAAGCTCGCCCTCAAGACCACCACAGCGGAACAGCCCGCCGGCACGGACACCTCCAAGGCCAAAGGGGCTGCATCGACCAAGAAGAAGCAGTTGTTCACTCAGGACAAGGCGGAGACCAAGCAGGTGCCAGTTGAGGAGGACGGGTCCTCGGGAGCCACCTTCACCATAGGTGCCAACCTCGACCCTGACCAAGAGGAGGCGTTGGTGAGGTTCTTGTGCTCGAACAAGGAGGTTTTCGCGTGGGAACCCAAGAAGCTAGCGGGGGTCCCAAGGGAGGTGATTGAGAATCACCTGAATGTGTGCCCCAATGTACGCCCCGTGAAGCAGAAAGCCAGGCAATCCACCGAGAAGCAGGGCTTCATCATCCAAGAAACCCGTAAGCTGGAGGCAGCGGGTATTATTCGCGAGGTCCGCTACCCCGAATGGCTGGCAAACCTCATTGTCGTGCCAAAAAAGGGGGAAAGGAGCGCATGTGCGTCGGCTTCACCATACTCAACAAGGCTTGCCCTCAAGATCCATTCCCGCTCCCCAGCATGGATCAGATTGTGGACTCCATTGCCGAGTGCGACCTGCTGTGTTTCCTGGATGCGTTTTCAGGTTATCACCAAATCAAGATGGCGGTGGAAGATGTGGAGAAGACAGCCTTCCTGACCCCATGTGGGGTGTACTAGTACACTTGCATGCCATTGGGGTTGCGCAACACGGGCGCAACCTTCTAGTGGTTGATGCACATCGCCTTGGACCGGTAGCTCGGGAGAAACGCCGAGGCCTACATTGATGACATTCTGGTGAAATCTCGAGAGGCAACGACCTTGATCCAGGATTTGGAGGAGACTTTCGTGAGCCTCCGCCAGGTGGACATGTGACTAAACCCGGAGAAGTGCGTGTTCGGCGTCCCTTCAAGCAAGCTGCTGGGCTTCCTCGTGTCCCACAAAAGGATCGAGGCCAACCCAGAGAAGGTTAAGGCAATCAAAGACATGAGTCCACCACAAACCCTCGGAGAAATGCAGAAGCTTGCCGGCCGCGTGACTGCGTTAGGACGCTTCATCTCTAAGCTGGGGGAGCGTTCCCTACCATTCTTCAAGATGATGAAGAAGAAAGGCCCGTTTGAGTGGACACAGGAGGCCGACCAAGTGCTTCAAGACCTCAAGAAATATCTGACCAACCCTCCGGTGATCGTGGCACCGCGCCCTCTCGAGTCCCTGGTGCTCTACCTTGCCGCCACTCCCTACTCCGCCAGCGCAGCACTGGTGGTAGTTCGGGAGGAGCCCCGGGCTAAGGCCACATCACGCCCAGCCACGGCCTTAGCTGTGGAGACACAAGACCAAGAAGGGCTCGCGAGAACCATGACCTCGGCAGCCGGAGACCAAGCTCAGCAGGAAGATGCCCCAAGGACTGAAGAGTCCGCACCAAGCAACCAGGCGCTGGGGGCTCCATCGTCTTAGGAGGCGCCTCAACCTCCGGAAGACACGGGCTCTATCAGTGCACCCACCCTCATCGAGCATCCGGTGTACTTCGTCAGCACGGTGTTGCAGGAAGCAACGGCACGATACCCCATGCCTCAGAAGCTTTTACTCGTGCTCTTGGTGGCCACGCGTAAGCTGCGCCACTACTTCCAAGGTCACCCCACCAAGGTCATCTCGGCCTACCCATTGGAAAGGGTACTCAGGAGCCCCAACTCTATTGGAAGGGTCGCCGAATGGAATATCGAGCTGCAGGCATTTCAGTTGGAGTTCAGTACAACCAGGGTCGTCAAGGGATCCGCGCTTGCTGATTTTGTGGTAGAATGGACAGAAGCGCCAGGGCTCAAGACGGGCGAAGATAGGTCCCTCTCCCCAGGAAGTGAAGCACCTGATGGCTGGGTCATGTACTTCGATGGAGCATTCTCGCGGCATGGCTCGGGGGCTGGTGCAGTGCTTATAGCCCCCACTCAGGATAAGCTCTAGTACACCGTACATCTCTGTTTCCAGCAGGGTGAGAAGGTCTCCAACCACATAGCAGAATATGAGGGCCTCATAGCAGGCCTGAAAGCCACAGCAGCACTAGGAGTGAAGCGCCTCGTCACCAAGGGCAATTCACAACTCCTCGTCAACTTCTCCAACAAGGTGTACGAGCCAAGGGACGAGCACATGGAGGCGTATCTTGCGGAAGTACGCAAGATGGAGAAGCAGTTCTGGGGGCTGGAGCTGCAGCATACGCCCCGCAGCACCAACCAAGAGGATGATGACATCGCCAAGAGGGCGTCCAGGCGGCTGCCTCAGGAGCCTGGTGTTTTTGAGGAGCGGCTCTTCAAGCCATCAGCGGTGCCGTCACTTTCAAGCACAGTGCAGCTTCAGGAAGAACTCCCTCAGCCACCTGCCACAGGAGCCCTGGTCTGTGGCCCTACCCCGGGAGCACGGCTACTCTTGGCGCTGGAGCCTTGGGAGGGATGCTGGACTACGGAATTCAAGTACTACCTGATGCAAGGGACGCTGCCAGAGAAAGAGGAGGACGCGGAACGCGTGGCCCGGCAGGCCACGGCCTACTACATCCAAGATGGTGAGTTATACCGGAAGCGACCAAATGATGTTCCCTGTGTTGCATCTCTAGGGAAAAGGGGAAGGAGCTGCTGGCCAACATACACGGTGGAGATTGTGGACACCACTCGTCGTCGCGGACCCTTGTCGGCAAGGCGTTCCACAACAGATTCTACTGGCCTACGGCACTCAACGATGCGACCGAGCTGGTGAAGTCCCGCGAAGCCTACCAATTCCATGCCAAGAAGATTCATCAGCCAGCCCAGGGCTTACAGATCATCCCGCTCTCGTGGCCGTTTGCGGTCTGGGGGCTGGATATGTTGGGCCCGTTTCCTCGAGCACCTAGGGGCTACCGCTACCTCTACGTCGCCGTCGACAAGTTCACCAAGTGGGCAGAAGTGGAAGCTGTCCACACCATCCCAGCCGGTTCTGCAGTCAAGTTCATCAAGGGCCTCGTGAGCCGGTTTGGGGTCCCTAAACGCAACATCACCGAAAACGGTTCGCAGTTCACCAGCAATCTCTTCAAAATGTATTGCGCTAACCTTGAAACACAGATATGCTACACTTCAGTGGCGCACCCGCGGAGTAACGGCCAGGCCGAACGCGCCAATGCGGAGGTCCTGAGGGCCTCAAGACCAGGACTTTCAAGAAGAAGCTGGAGGCTTGCGGGAGGGGCTGGTACGACGAGCTCCAGTCAGTGTTGTGGTCCATCCGCACGACCTCCACCAAGCCAACTAGTGAGACCCCGTTCTTCCTCGTCTACGGAGGAGAGGCGGTTCTCGCTCACGAGGTCAGGTGTCGCTCCGCACGGGTCCTAGCGTTTGATGAGGCGCAGCAGGACGCCATGCGGGGGATGGAACTCGTGCTGGGGGAGGAACGCCACCGTGAAGCTACGCTACGGGCAGGAAGATACCAGCAGGCGCTGCGGCGGTATCACTATCGCAACATCCACCCCACGATTCTCGAGGTAGGTGACCTAGTACTCAGCTGGGTGCTCTCCAGGGAAGGGCTGCATAAGCTCTCGCCCATTTGGGAGGGCCTGCTCAAGGTTGTCCATGTTTCCAGGCCTGGCGCCGCGCGCCTGGAGATGCAGGAAGGGGTGCCCATCCCGAATGCCTGGAACATCCAGCACCTCTGGAAGTTTTACACCTGAAGAAAGGCCTAGTGCCTGTGAAGAAGGCCCAGTGCCTATGAAGCTGGTCGCCCGAAGAAAGGCCGAGTGCCTGTGAAGAAGGCCTGGTGCCTGTGAAGCTCGCCGCCCATGACACTCTCATGTAATAATGAGTTGGGGTTGTACACGCCCCGGAGTCCCGCCCTTGGGCCTCGGGGGCTCCCGCCCATGCCCAGTGGCAGCACTTAGCTCCGCGCTGGTGAGAAGACGTCGAAGACTAGACTAGGTGCCAGACGCGGCTTTTCATTTGCTTTCTGCAGTTCGCTTGTTCTCCCTTGTTTGGACCTTGATTGAAGTTGCTTCTAGTGTTATTTGCCGGTTTTGTCCATCGTCTTCTGCCCATCTCTTCTTTGTTTTCAGCTTTTGTCTGGCTCGTTCTCTCTCTCTCGCAAGCCTCGCGAGGGGGCTGCGCGGGCGCCCTCGTGAGCTCTTCCTCGCCTGTTTTTCGCGAGGCTCGCTCGTTCGAGTTTGCAGAGGGAGCATCCCTCCCAGTCCGTGCCCCTCGGGCATCGCGACATGAAACGCTAGACCACGGCCAGCACCCCTCGCAACCAAGGTTCGGAAATGATTCTCCCAACGAATTTTTTGCAGCTCTTAAGGCGCCTGATGAGGCCTGAAGCAAGCACCCCGCGAGGCAGAAAATACTTCAAATGTCCCAAGCTAAGTTGTTCCTACGCACAAACGCATGACAATGATACCATAACACATCACAGGAACAATAAGTGCAGTATGATAACTAGGGAATCATAGCACTACAAAAAAAGGCACATCCGTGCCATTTTGGGCCGAACGAATTTTTTTTGTCATACATATGACACTTCTATGATGATAATTGTGAAAAAACCCGGTATCATCATATATGTGGTGGGCTCCTACTTCTATGACAAAAAATCATGACAGAAAATGGGCTTTTCGTCCTGGGAGGGCCGGATACGCATGACAACAAATCATGACAAAAAATCATGACATTCTTTGGGCCGTCCATGACGGAAAAAACCATGGTAGAAGCAAGGGGGAGGAAAATTTTGGGGAGTTGCCGGTTACGGAGGGAGGTCGGGGACCGAGCGATGCGCGTTTCTCTCGTACAGGTACGCGCGTGTGTGTGAGGCGTTGGCTCTAACTGAACCAGAGCGAGGCGTTGGGCTGAAACTGAATCCGAGCGATTGCACTGCAGGCTACGCATTACTGAACCTGAGGGATCGATCGATGGCTGTTAACTGAACCCGATGGAGCGATTCCTTTGCTACTGCTGCTAATTGAAGCTGATCGATTGGATGATCAGTGAGCGTTGCGGGGCGGTTTGGATGAACAGTGAGCGGTGGCGTTGCCTCTGGATGAATAGGACCCCGTGGTGTGGAGGGCTGGATGAACAGTAGATGGTGGAGGGGTGCCCGTGGAGGGGTGGTTGAATAGTAGCCGGTGGAGTAGCGCGCGGTGGAGGCTGGATGAACAGGAGCCCGTGGAGGCTAGAGGAGGTCGACAGTAGCCCGTGGAGGCTGGAGGAGGTCGACGGTGGAAATGAACAGTATCCCATGGAGCCCCGTTTTGCGGTACGCCACACCCCTCCCGATCAACAGGACCCCCGTTTCGACCGTAGGAGGTCCATTTCCTCTGTTTTGCGGTACGCCACACCCCTCCCGATCAACAGGGCCCCCGTTTCGAACGTAGGAGGTCCGTTTCCTCTGTATTGCGGTATGCCACACCCCTCCCGATCAACAGGACCCCCATTTCAACCGTAGGAGGTCCGTTTCCTCGTTGTGCGGTACGCCACGCCCCTCCCGATCAACAGGATCCCGTTTCGAACATGGTCGGTCGAACACAAGGCTGTTTCCTCTGTTGTGCGGTACGCCAGGCCTCATTTCCATCGCCTGTTCCGTCCAAGCCCTCCTGATGAACACGACCATGCATTCCGTTCCGACCCAGCCGGTTGGCTCCCCATGAACACTACGATGACACTGTTTCTCCGTTCCGACCCAGCCATGTACGTATGCGCGAGTAGGCGTTCGAGACCCTGACCGTATGTACGTACATGGCCGTATTTCCTTTCTTGCACCCTCGCCGTTGTACGTACGTGTACATGCTATGTGCGCGCCTCTACTACGACACGTGTGCGCCTCTACATCTACGACACGTGCGCGCCTCTACATCGACCAGTAATTACGTACACGTTTGCGACCAGAATGACAACGCTACGTACGCTTTGACCAGGTGGGTCCCGACTGTCAGGCACTTCCTTGCATGTGAAGATGTAGCTGGTGGGTCCCAGAAGTCAGGGGGTGAATCGTTTTTTTTTGCCCGGACGCACTTCCTTGCGTGCGAAGATGTAGCTGGTGGGTCCCAGCAGTCAGGGGGCGAATCATTTTTTTTGCCCGAACGCACTTCCTTGCGTGCGAAGATGTAGTTGGTGGGTCCTAGCAGTCAGGGGGGCGAATCGTTTTTTTTTTCGAAATACGGTGGCCCGTCTGGTGGGTCCCCGCTGTCAGGTGGAGGAATAATTATTTTGCATGTAATAAGGAGGCACTTCCTTGCTGCGGCCGTGGACCAAGCTGCCAGCCTCTCCACGTACAGTCCACGCCCGATGGAATCCATTCCTTGACCATGTTAACCACGCCGCGCCGAGAGCACCAGGGCGGTGGACGACAGCGAGGCCTAGGAAGGGGGCGAAGCCGGGAAAGACGCGGCAGTGGATGCCCACACGTAGAGGAGTACGAGGGTTCACTGGTTCGCTGTGGTGTGAGGCTATCGTTGCCGCAGACTAACCGGGGGTGTGGGTGAGTAGAGGGATGGCCTGGCTAGCGGTGGGAGTAGTAGGGGGCGGTGAGGCCTCCGCCGCATCGCAGCCGGCCATGGGAGGCAGGAGCACGAGGCACGACCGGTGCTGGTTTGGGCGGCTTGAGCAAGAAGACCAGAGGTTGAAGAAGCACTACGGCCATTGGATGGACATCGTACGGTCACTGGAGCTCGAGTCGTGCATATTGACTAAGTTGACAAAGACCTTCGTCCCCGTCAACTTAGTAGGCCCACAACTCAGCCTGCCACTATACTGGGTCCCAGCTAACAAGCGGAGTATTCATTTTTTTGTGCGTAGTAAGGAGGCACTTCCTTGCGTGCGAAGATATAGCTGGTGGGTCCGAGCTGTCAGCGGCGATAACGTTTTTTCGTGAAATACAGAGGCCCTTTCGATGGGTCCTTGATGTCAGGTGGAGGAATCATTATTTTGCGCGTAATAAGGAGGCATTTCCTTGCGTGCGGCCGTGGACCCAGCTATCGGCCTCTCCAAGTACAGTCCACTTCAGATGCATGTCGGTTGTTGACCATGTTGACCCGGCCGCGCCGAGAGCACTAGGGCGGTGGACGACGGTCAGGCCTAGGAAGGGAACGACATGGAGGTTGGGAAGACTCAGCAGTTGTTTCCGACATGGAGGGGAGTACGACTGAACGAGGGTTTACTGGTTCGTTTGTCGTCGCTGGAGAATAACAGCAGGTGTGGGTGAGTAGAGGGATGGGTAGGCCAGCGATGGGAGTATGGTGGGGCGGTGAGGCTTGCGCGGCAGCACAGCCGGCCGCGAGGAGGAGGGAGCAAGCAGTCCCGCCGGCGCTTGTTTGAGCGGCTGGAGCAGCAAGAGCAGAGATTGAAGAAGCACGACGGCCATTGGATGGCCATCCAACAGTCACTGCTTGTGCATCAACCTTTTTTTAGGAAAGCCTCAAATCTGTGGAAAACAGCATACAGCCCATCTGCCATTATTTCTAATAATTTACAACCCATTTGCTAATTCTTAAGGTTTTTTTGGAGCCCATATTCTTTTTTTTAGCATATTTCGGTGCATATTTGAAACTAATTTAAAAAATAAATGTATATCAATATAAAATCCAACAAATTCTCCACGCATAAAAATTAATGTAATTTAAAATCTCGAAATGAAATTAAGATATTTGAAACTAATTGCCAGATTGATGTGTTTTAAAAATGTACAACCCATTTCTCATTACTGATGGTCCATTTTCTCGGCCAGCTGAATGAAAGCTCTCCTCGTCTTGAAAGATTTGCAGCCCAACAGGCCTAACAAAGCGACTTACTTGGCAAATCACAAAAAAACTGGGTCGTGGCCATGGACCCAGCTGTCAGCCTCTCCACGTACAGTACTCTTCCGATGTAAGTCGTTCCTTGACCATGTTGACCACGCCGCGCAGAGAGCACCACGGCGGTGGACGACGGCGAGGCCTAGGAAGGGTACGACGCGGAGCCGGGGAAGACACGGCAATGGAAGCCCGCGCGGAGAGGAGTACGAGGGTTCACTGGTTCGGCTGCGGTGTGAGGCTGCCGTCGCCGCAGGGCCTGGCCAGCGGTGGGAATAGCAGGGGGCGGTGAGGCCTCCGCGGCAGCACAACTGGCCACAGGAGGCAAGAGCATGAGGCACGACCAGCGTTGGTTTGGGCGGCTAGAGCAAGAAGACCAAAGGTTGAAGAAGTAGTACGGTCGTTGGAAGGACATCGTACGGTCACTGGAGCTAGAATCATTCATATTGACTAAGTTGACAAAGCCCTTCATCCCCGTCAACTTAGTAGGCCCACAAGTTAGCCTCCCACCAAGGTGGGTCCCAGCTAGCAGCGGGAGTATTCATTTTTTTTGCGTAATAAGGAGGCACTTCCGGTGGGTCCGAGCTGACAGCAGGGGGCCTTTTTTTTTGCGAAATACGGTGGCCCATCATGTGGGTCCCAGCAGTCAGGGGGCAAACGTTTTTTTCGCAAAATACGGTGGCCCGTCTAGTGGGTCCCTGCTGTCAGTTGGAGGAATCATTATTTTCCGCGTAATAAGGAGGCACTTACTTGCTGCGGCCGTGGACCCAGCTGAGACTCTCCATGTACAGTATACTTCCGATGGAAGTCGTTCCTTGACCATGTTGACCTCGTCGCGTTCCGTTGCATGCATGCGTCCATGGGCGTGGTGCATCCCCACTGTCAGCCTCTCACGTACAGTCATCTTCCGATGACTCTCGGTTGTTGACCATGATGACCACACCGTGCCGAGCGCACCCAGACTGGAATGACCCGGAGATGGGGAAGACGGGGCAGTGGAGTCGCAGATGGAGAGGAGTGGGAAACTTCACTGGTTTGGGTGCGCGGCAGCACAACCGCTGTGCATGGGAGACAGGAGCAAGAACAGAGGTTGAAGAAGGAGCACGGCTGTTGGATTAACATCCAGCAAACCAGCTGCTAGAATCATTTGTTGATTAAGTTGACAAAGCCGTGCGTACACGTCCGCATAGCACACCCACAAGTTAGTCACCAAATCTGATGGGTCCCAGCTGTCAACAGGAGGAATAATTTTTTTCACAAAACAAGGAGGCACTTCCTTTCGTGCGAAGATACAACCAGTGGGTCCCAGCTGTCAGGTGGCGGAAACATTTTTTTCAGCTTAATAAGGAGGAACTTTCCTTGTGTGCGACCATGGACCTCGTGGGTCCTAGCCGTCATGATCTCCATGTACAGTCCTCTTCCGATGACTCTCGTTTGTTGACCACGCTGCACCGAACACAGCGAGGCGCTGGACGACGGCGAGGCCCCGGACGGGAACGACTCGGATATGGGAAAATGCGGCAGTGGAGTCGCAGATTGAGAGGAGGAGAAGGGTTATAGCTGGTTCTATTGCAGCGTGGGGCTGTAGTCTGTGGAGAATAACAGGAGGTGTCAAGCGGTGGAGGGATAGCCTGGCCGGAGGTGCGGTAGCGCTTTGCAGCGATGCGTGCTAAGCAGAGCCGCTAGCCACCGAAGGCCGGACCAGGCGGTCCCGGTGACGCTGGAGGAAGAAGACGAGAGATTGAAGGTGCATGCCGGCCGTTGGATATAAATCCAATGGCTGCGGATGACACAATCATTTGTTGACCAAGTTGACAACGCCCTGCGTAGGCTTCGACCTATTGGCCCACATGTCAGCCTGCAAAAATGTGGCATATATTGAACCCATGTTTTCTATAATGTACAGTCCATTTGCTGGGCTGGGTAAACAAAGAATTTTGCGTCAATCAGGCCCATTTATATTTTCTAAGACATCCTAGCACATTTGCACTTCCTTGAAATACACGTATTAGGTGGGCTCGTTATATATATAATGTTATCTTAGAAGGAGCAATTAATATCAAAAAATAAACCGGGGAGGCACATTTTATATATATATAATTAAGAAATTAGCGAGTTATTGCTCAAAATAAAAATGAGCACGTTATTATTAAATTGGTCCTTAAAATCTTCGCAAGCTTTTCTACGCAATCACCAGGATTTTCCGTTAAACATTTACTTTTATAAGTTAATAACACGTGGGATGTTTTTATAATGTATACATAAGTCTCTATAAAATATACAATAATAGTAATAATATAAATATATAATGTGGTTAGAAGGGAAAACATAAATTTGACACAACATTACTTTTATAAGAGACCTGCTTTTTATACCCGACAGTAGGCATACTAACCAGTTCACACACCAATACAACAGAAAAGGTAAACATTCATATCAAACTCAGGTTCACAGGACACGTTCATATACATAGCCAACATTCACTATCAACACCTCAAAAGATTCATATATACACAAGCTCAGCATATCTGTGCATCCAAATGATTGATAGATCACACGACAATATTCATACATAATTCACAAAAAGATTCAGATATATACATGTTTAGTATGTTTATGCATCCAAATGATTGAGATCATAGCCAATATGATCCATTGAAGAACTTTAATTACCTAGGGTACAGACTGGTAAATGGTGTTCAATCGGAGGTACTTTTTGTTAAAATTAGTTCTTGTACGAATAAACTTTCGAGTACATAAGAGGCAGCACAGACAGTCTGAACTTTGCTTGTAGGTTTATCCTCAAATATTGGCCTCGTGCCGAGGGAGGTTTGAGAAACTTTGCCACTACTTTCATCCAACTAGTTTACTAGCTCATCTTGGTCCTGTATCTCGCCAAAATTCTACATTGCAGACGAGAAAGGAGGCGGTTGAGAAAATGAACCACCCAAATTTTTTGTGCAGTTCAACTGAAATGGAGCATCCTTGGCGTGCAGACTGATTAAGTGCCATATGACTATACGCGTCAACCAACTTGTCTGGAATCTTTAGACTCCATGCCATATAGTTCACTATCATATGTGTCGATAACCAAAAGGCACAAGTTGGGACCAAAGACTGGACTGCGTTTTTCTGGGCTATGCACGAAGCAATATTTTTGGCGCTCACTCTCCTAATACTTGGAGTTTGACAATTGGTTGACACCGGTTGATACTCGAATGAATATAGGCACTTCTTGTCAACATCGATGCTTGTCTGAGTGAACTTTGTAGTACATAGCAGCAGCATAAGTACCTGTCCATCTGACCATTTTGTGCAGTTCTACTGAAATCACCCGATGTAATGATTTGCCTGTGAGTTCAGGCTCCAAACTACTCCTTTATGAAATTGGAAAACAGTAGCACAATACCAAATTACCAATACATATGACAGGCACAATAATCAGGATAAAGACCAGTACCAACCTGTGTGAGGTAGCATATCAATTACTATTTCCTTTGACTGGAAGCCGAGATAAGCCAAGCGACTGACAGCAAAGGAAGAAAGCAAGCGGAGATTAGCGACTGACAGGAAAGGACGGAAGCTGTCGAGGCAATGAAGCACCCAAAGTTTTTGTGCATTTCCACCAAAATCGAGCATCCCTGTTGGCACATATATTGAGTGATATTACTGTAATAGTGGGACTAGTTGATGAAACATACACTAACAAATAGAAGCACCCTCATTATCTTAATGGGTAAAGTTAGCAACATAGTAGTCTTGCTTAAAGAGAGGTATTAGTTTATTTAATCAGTGCCAATTAGCTCAACTCAACACTCAAAGTATTGCCATTTATCATAGGTTGCAAAACTTAAAAGTGCAAAGATAAAGGAGTTTCTCATGACAGTAGCACAATACAAATAGAGATGACAACAAACTAATATAGATGAAGGCCTTAGGCCCGTACCAACCTGAGAAAAAAAGCTTATTCATGTAGTCCCATAAGAAATGATAAAGCACTCACTGGAATCACACAATAGTACATATTTTTGTGCACTTCAAATGTATGGTTGAAATCACTCTTGTTTACCAGTGCTGAGATTATATCGAAAGATTATCAAGAACTTCCAGCAGAGTTAAAGCACTGGCTGGGATACAGTTCATTGTATTGTCTTGTGTAATTCCACTAAAATGTATGGTTGGCACAACATGATCGCTGTTTGCACAAGTAGGAGCAAGGTGAAACCTTCATTAGCTTAGTGAGAAAGGATAGGAAGACATTAGCATATTACTCAAACAGTAGCAGCAAATTCAGGATGGACAATACGCAAAACATTGGCTCATTGAACCAATGGCAATAAATTGACATGCAAAACAATAGCACTATTATGTCATGATACTAATAATATTCCCTCCCTGCTCCACCACATGATTCACCTCCATAGACAAACATTCACACGTACATGATTCAGCATAGGGTCCTACTAAAGATTTGTTTAACTCCAACAGGAAAATTAAGCAATAAAAATTAGTGGTACTTAAGTACTCCTAATTAATTAAGTGAGACTGCAGATGTGGAAGGGATCCCTGGAGGATCGTCTCACATGTAAGGTAGTCGTTAACGGAGCCCATGAATAGCCTCGACTGAGGCCTCTGGCTTCAGCAAAATCGCCTTGGCACTGTTTATTCTTCTTCTTCTTCCTCTTCATGCTCGGTTTCTCTTTCTCCTCACCAGTTGGTGAATCCAAATACATGATTGGCCTTCTAATTCAGAATTGGTTTTGTCAGTGAGGGAGTACAAGTGTACTAGTAAAAAACAACATTATTTTCTCATGGCAGTCGGAAAATAGAGATGAACACATGCATTAAATATCATTCTTACCTAAAGGAAGGTTATGGCGCCAATATGGATGATGAGGATTGGAACACAGATCTCCCTTTGTGCAGTTCCACCAAAATGAACCAACTGTTCCATTCTGACATTCCAGTTAAACAGCACAAAAGTCACTTCTTTTAAGAAGAGTTTTGTGTAGTGCACCAAAAGGTCACAACAGCAACCAGGTGAATTGGATATCCCTGTTTGCACAAAAAGGCATAGAGGAAACAGTCAGAGTCTCGAACAATTACAGGCAAAAACATTTGGCTAAACTTGTCAGAGTCTCAAACAATGACAGGCAAAAACAGTGGCATGGCTTCATTTTTACTAGGGACATTATATTAAGAACAGCGAAGGCTGCGTTTGGTTCACAGGTTTGGTGCGGTATTTTCGTAGGAACACAATTCCTACGGTATTATTTCCCTTCCAACCATTCGGAACACGAGAAAGGTGAATAGCGTTTCATAGGAAAGCTGGTCTGGTAGTACTAATTCCATCGGATTACAAACATCCACGCGCTGCTCATTTTTTGGGCGGAAGCCCGAGGCAGGCGCTCGCTGCCATGCGTTAGACAGGTTGCTGTGCTGTGTTTGCCCGAATAAAAAAATCAACCTATGTGTGGTACGTGAGGTGAGGACAAGAGTAGTCACTGTGCAGCTGAATAAACAAATAGCATCTCATACTGCCAAGCATGCTACTCGAAAAAAACAAATCTGTACATTTCGTAGTCCATCCGAACACATTCTCTTGAGAGTTTCCTCCGGTTCGCTGTTCCATAGTTTTATACCTACATTCCTTTCCTATTCCGGTCTTCTTTTCTGCCCCTTTATTCCGACCGGAGCCTAAATATTTTTTATAAGGGCATGGGACAGTGGGTGCACCAGCAGTACAGCACCATGTACGTAAACATGGGCATAAAGTGGTGATTCATAGTTTGTTGCCCCGAGAAACAAACATCCAAGAAACATATCTGGGTTGGTCCCATTTTTGTTCACTCTAGCCACCTACTCCTATGTGTGGATAGCAAATCTAGTCCTGGTCATACCACTGTGTACAGCGTTACCCCTATATTTCCCTTTTCAACCAAGAGACCGGTTGGAAGACTAGTCTATACTACTTTCATCCCCTTTCCTTCCTGTTTGTACCAAGTCCGATGTACATACAAAATTTCCCCACCCCCACTTTATTTCAATGACAAGTATTTTCGGACGAAGGGAGTACAAGATTCGACTCCATGAAGTAGCTTTACCTCTAACAATAGAAGAAAAAAACGGTGACATTGGACCATCCGATCGAGAGGGGCTGAGAGGTAGAAAATGATGCACATGCAGCGACGTATTGAGCTGGGGAAGTAGAGCTAAGGCGGTTGTTAGTGTCCAAACCGGCGGATCTCGGGTAGGGGGTCCTGAACTATGCGTCTAGGCGGATGGTAACAGGAGACAAGGGACACGATGTTTTTACCCAGGTTCGGGCCCTCTCGGTGGAGGTAAAACCCTACTCCTGCTTGATTAATATTGATGATATGGGTAGTACAAGAGTAGATCTACCACGAGATCAGAGAGGCTAAACCCTAGAAGCTGGCCTATGGTATGATTGTTGTTCGTCCTACGGACTAAAACCCTCCGGTTTATATAGACATCGAAGAGGGCTAGGGTTACACGGAGTCGGTTACAATGGTAGGAGCTCTACATATCCGTATCGCCAAACTTGCCTTCCACGCCAAGGAAAGTCCCATCCGGACATGGGACGGAGTCTTCAATCTTGTATCTTCATAGTCCAGGAGTCCGGCCGAAGTTGATAGTTCGGCTATCCGGACACCCCCTAGTCCAGGACTCCCTTAGTAGCCCCTGAACTAGGCTTCAATGACGATTAGTCCAGCGCGTAGATTGTCTTCGGCATTGCGAGGCGGGTTCTTCTCCAAATTCCATATACTTGTCAAATAGTGTCCGGCTTCTTATAAATGCTGCGCTCGTTGGCTCCACGCCCAATAATAGCCATCTTCCACATGTCGAACGAATGCGAAAAGCCAGGGTATCTTTACATTTACCCCCCCCCCCCCTAGCTGCGCAAATGAGCCGCCTATAAAAAGAGACGAGGATCTAGATCTGAATCACACCATCCTCCCTCCGCAAGCTTTCATTGGAGCGCCTCTGACAAAAAATCCATTCCATCATGGACAGTCGACGCGGCTCCTCCTCTCGCGCTCCCAGCCTTCAACCCGGGGATTGGGAGAGATGCTCAGTCCCGCATAGCAAGCTAGTGATGCTCCAATCCAAGGGATTTCTTCCCCCAGCCTTCATGGTTCCGGTTCGAGCCGGACACGCCACCTACAAGGGCGGAAAGCAAGCGGAGAGCATCCCTAATCCTTCCAAAGGAGAGCAGGTCTGCTTTGTCACTTATTTGATAAGAGGACTCAGATTTCCAATACATCCGTTTCTCCGGGGACTCCTGGAGTTCTATGGCCTCCAGCTGCACCACCTTACGCCTGCCTCCATTTTGCACATCGCGGGCTTTGTGGCCCTTTGCGAACTGTTCTTGGGCGTCGAGGCTCATTTTGCTCTGTGGAAGAGATTATTTTGCCTCGTACCCCATTCTCATGAGGGGTCAATATATCAAGTGGGCGGGGCCAAGCTATGGCGCATCGCCGAGACCGGATATCTATCCGGAACCCCTAAGAAGGCGTCTGAAGACTGGCCTTCGGAATGGTTTTATATAGAAGACGCCCCGCTACCGGATCCCATTCGGACTGGCCTCCCGGAGTTCAGCAATGCTCCCTTGAAGAAACGCCTAAGTTGGCGTCCGCGGAGCTCTCAAAGGGAGAATGACAGGGACGTCCTTTACTTGATGGGCCGAATAAGATTATTGGCTCATTCCGGACTGACCATGATCGGGGTCATGGCCACATGCATTATGCGAGGCATGCAGCCGCTCTAGTATAGGGGCCACCCCATGTGGGATTTCTACGGGGAGGAGGATGCCACCCGCCATGGCCGTAAGGGGCCGGGATCGATCGCCGATCTGGTGAAGATATTGTCCGACCTGTACAAAGGGGAGGAGGATGACTTCCTCCGTGCCAGTCCATTGAACGGATTTTCTATAAACAACCCTCGAAGCTGGGTAAGCAGACATTTCTTTTTGCCTATCCGATCCATATTCCCATGGTTAAGTATCTCAGTTTGTGATTTCGACGCAGGAACTGCGCCGGGATGTAGAGGATATACACAGCCCACCTCCACAACCCGAGGATCCGGAATGGTCTCTCGATCCGGCCTCCGAAGAGGATCCGGACATAAAGGTGGAGCTGATCGATGTGGTGTTCCACCAACTTAGCATCGACAATGCTTTGGTCGCCATTACGGCCGACTACCCCAGAATATTTCCAGCTTCCCAGGTAACTGTGACCGAAGTCCTGATACCATGATCCATCCGTGTTTATTTCTGATCACCGCATACCAATGGTGTTCTGCAGGAGGTGCCTTTGAGACGGGAAGCCGAGCCCGCGGCGGCTGGCCAACAAGGGGCAGCTCGGCCTAGCAGGCAGAAAAGAAGTGCGGTGCGGATCGAGACGCCGCCACAACAGTATGGCACGCCGCCGTGTTCGAAGGGAAGACCCCTGGAAGGCATACTAACGCTCGTGACCGTTTTAGGAAGAAGAGCGCTCACCGGACTGTGTCCGGAGAGGTTGCCAATCGAGCCTCCGCCAGCCAGGCTCCAACGCCAGGTTCGGAGGGGGAGGCGAACACAAGGCGCGCGTCGGATGCTCCTCCAACGGAGGATGCCGATAGATTGTCCGCCACCAAATCTGAGGTGGATAGTGCCATGAATCACAGGCGCCGTCGGACAATCCTTCGTGACGCATGTTTCTCCCAAGAGGGATTGAATGCCTTTAATTCGGGAGATGCGCACCTCCGTGCTGCTCAAGATGGTCTAGCCAGAGCCACGGAGCAGTATCTGAAAGACATACGGGTGAAGAATTTTGACAGTTATGTATGCCAGTAGCCCTCGAGACTTAAAATAGTTAGAATGACTGATTTAAGGATCATTTGTTATGCAGGATCTTATAGAAAAGAATACCCACCTGTCCCAGGAGCTTCAAGAGTGCAAGGCCCAACTTGACGCCGCACTAGCCGCCACAGGGGGAGCCACAAAGACCCCCTCCTGTCATATATACTTCGAAAGATAAGTAGTTTGTGAAGTGCGGCGTCTGTATAAGTCTGACAATAATATTGCAGATGGCGCCGGACTAGATCCGGACAGGCAACATGTACTACGCTAGCTAAAGGCCGGCAAGAAGATGCTTACAAGGGTGAGGCAAGAGAAAAATAACCTCCAGGATGCCAACACCCAGCTGGGCGAGGAACTAAAAGATGTTCGTGCCCAGCTGTCTGAATCCGTTAAGGAGAATCGGCGGCTTCGTCGCGGCATTTACAATAAGTGCTTGAGCGAACTTTTGAAAAGAAGAGTTCGGCGAGGAAGTCGATTAACAGAAATATGTCTGTAGGTATGCTCACAGGTCGTCCTGCAGAGGAAATGCCCGGTTCAACGGATGACCTACTTCCCGAGCTGCTGCAACTGCACGAACGAGTTCGGCTGGTGATGAGAGGCGTCGCCCAGGCCTTGTGGCCATCCGTCTCCCTACCCGAAGGCCTTGGAGAGCTTGCAGAGAAGCTTCAGGGAGCACGGCGGCGCTTCCGGCTATGGAAGATATTGGCCTGCCGTCAAGGCGCCAGGGAGGCCTGGGCCATGGTGAAGACGCGGTACACGAAGGCTGACCCAAACCACATGGACGAGGTCGGACCTATGGGGCCCGATGGGAAGGAGATCCCTGTGAGCTTAGTGTACGGCCAAGTAGAGTTGGCCGCGAAGTATTCCAAGCGGGACTGTAAACTAGACAGCCTATTAGATGGTATTGAAGAGGAATACAATCAGTCAATTTGACTATGTAATTTAAAATGACATGTAAAATGCCTTCTAGCCGGATTGTAGATCGTTTGTCGTAGCGGACCTTTTTGCTTCAACCTTGGGACCCGACAGTCCGGAGTGTGTCCAAATACCGTCGCGGTTATGTAAGAACCAGGGCATGCGTGGAGACTAGGCGTAGGGGTCATGAGTGCTTTATCAGACAAGTGCCCAACTAGTTATGTTATATTACATGGTTAGTAACAAACATCTTCCAGGGAGAATAGTTTTGGTAGGGGTTCGTTTCCCTGGGAGGCATGCCCTAAAGTGCATGACTGGACTGTGAAAAAAGCAGAAAAACATCTGGGGGCAGATAAATAAATAAGTAAGAATTCGTCTTTTAGTTGACCGACCGAATATTCCCTTAAGAACGCTAGCTTTCGGCTTCACCCAGTCTGAGGTACGCATCCGGCTGACCCGGCAGTACTAATCGTAGAGGTGCTCCCTTTACCGCCTTGCCGAACAATCGGGAACGTAGGGGTAAGCACAGGAGCCAGGCAACCCAGCTTGGCCAAAACTTAAGTCATATCGATGCATATAATGGTGAATAAAAGGTACATGCGGAAGTGTGACACATGTCTTGGGAATACAGCCCGTATAAATAAGCTTCTGTTAAAGAAGCCCCCAGGTATACTTAGCGTGAATGACGCGTCAAGTGTGTGCGAATAATGCGCAAACGAGCCTTCAATGGCTTCAGCAAAAAGGAGGGAGAAGGAGAGAAATAAAAGGCAGTTAAAGTAGAAAATATAGACGGAGGAAGGAGACGAACTCAGAGTCCGACGCTAGGCATAGAATCTTCGGAGACGGGCTGTGTTCCATGGGTTCGGCTCAAGTCAGTTATTCGATGCGTTCCGCAGACGGTATGCTCCGCCGGTCAGGACTTGGTCGATGATGAAGGGACCCTCCCATTTGGGTTTGAGTTTGTCCTTTTTCTTGTCTGGCAGGCGTAGAACTAATTCACCAACATTGTAAGGTTTGGCCCGTACTTCTCTGCTTTGGTATCTTCGAGCCTGCTGTTGATAGAATGGGGAACGGGCTTTTGCCATGTCGCGCTCCTCCTCCAAGGCGTCCAAACTGTCCTGCCGATCGAGCTCGGCTTCTCTTTCTTCGTACATGCGCACGCGAGGTGAGTCATGAATTATGTCGCCGGGCAAGACTGCCTCTGCGCCGTATACCATAAAAATGGTGTGAATCCGGTAGTGGGATTCGGCGTGGTCGGCAGCCCCCAGAGTACGGAGTCGAGCTCCTCTACCCAGTGCGTATTAGATTCCTTGAGGGACCGCACTAGTCTGGGTTTAATGCTGCTCATGATTAGACCATTTGCTCGTTCGACTTGACCGTTAGTTTGAGGGTGATAGACTGAAGCATAGTCGAGCTTGATGCCCATGTTTTTGCACCAGAGTTTAACCTCGTCGGCCATGAAGTTCGTGCCGTTATCAGTGATGATGCTATGGGGGACGCCGTAACGGTGTACTACCCCTGATATGAAGTCTATCACGGGTCCGGATTCGAATGTCTTAACTGGCTTGGCCTCTATCCATTTGGTGAATTTATCCACCATGACCAATAGGTATTTTTGCTTGTGGGTTCCTCCTTTAAGGGGTCCAACCATGTCAAGCCCCCAGACCGCGAATAGCCAGGTGATGGGTATAGTTTTGAGGGCGGTGGGTGGCATGTGGCTTTGATTAGCAAAGAGCTGGCAACCGACGCATCGTTGGACTAAGTCCTGAGCATCTGCCCGGGCCGTCGGCCGATAAAATCCTATACGGAAGGCCTTGCCTACAAGGGCCCGGGCTGCGGCATGTTGCCCACCGAGTCCAGCATGAATTTCAGCCAGAAGATTTCGCCCTTCCTCTTCGGAGATACACCTTTGAAGGACTCCGATTGTGCTTTTCTTATAAAGCTCTCCCTCATGGCCCTTATAGGATTCGGATCACCGTACTATGCAGCGGGCCTCGTTTTGGTCCTCGAGAAGTTCCTGCCTAGTTAAGTAGGCTAGGAATGGTTCCGTCCACGGGGCAATTACTGCCATTATTTCGTGGGCTGAATGTGTTATTTCATTGGCAGAACCACCGATTGTGTCAGAATGTTCGGTGTTGGGTGGTGCGGTTGTGTCCGGATTGTTGTTTCTGGACTCCCCTTCCCATCGTACGGATGGCTTGAACAGCCGCTCTAGGAAGATATTCGGAGGGACGGCATCGCGCTTTGCGCCAATGCGTGCAAATACGTCTGCCGCCTAGTTATTATCCTGGGCTATATGGTGAAATTCAAGTCCTTCAAACCGAGCTGACATTTTTAGGATGGCGTTACGGTAAGCTGCCATTTTCGGATCCTTGGCGTCGAAGTCTCCATTTATTTGGGATATCGCGAGGTTCGAATCCCCGCGCACCTCTGGGCGTTTAATGCCCATGGAGACCGCCATCCGAAGGCCATGTAGAAGGGCCTCGTATTCGGCTGCATTGTTGGAGTCTGTGTACATTATCTGGAGTACATATTGGACTATGTCTCCGCTTGGGGACGTCAGGACGACGCCAGCCCCCAGGCCGGCCAACATTTTGGAGCCGTCGAAGTGCATGATCCAATTGGAATACGCGCCATACTCTTTAGGGAATTGGGCTTCAGTCCATTCGGCGACGAAGTCAGCCAAAACTTGCAACTTGATAGCTCACCGTGGTTTATAGGTTATGTCGAATGGGAGGAGCTTGATGGCCCATTTTGCAATCCGGCCAGTCGCGTCGCGGTTGTTTATAATGTCATTAAGAGGTACTTCGGATGCTACTGTTATCGAACACTCTTGAAAGTAGTGCCGTAGCTTCCGGGATGCCATGAACACCGCATACGCTATCTTTTGATAATGTGGATACTGGGACTTGCATGGAGTTAGGACAGTGGACACATAGTAAACTGGTTTTTGAAGGGGGAACTTGTGTCCGTCCGTTTCTCGTTCGACAACGAGCACCGCGCTTACAACTTGATGTGTTGCCGCGATATATAATAACATTGGTTCGCCCATGTTGGGCGCGACCAAGACCGGATTTGTAGCCAATATAGCTTTATTTCTTCGAGTCCGGTCGTGGCGGCATCCGTCCACTCGAAGTGTTCGGTGCACCGGAGGAGGCGATAAAGGGGTAATGCCTTTTCTCCCAAACGGGAGATAAAGCAGCTTAGAGCCGCCACGCATCCAGTAAATTTTTCTATTTGTTTGAGGTCTTTTGGGATATCCAATTGTGACAGAGCTCGGATCTTGTCTGGGTTTGCTTCAATTCCTCTATCGGATACAATGAAGCCCAAGAGTTTTCCGGCTGGTACGCTGAAGATGCATTTTTCCGGATTCAGCTTAATGTCGTATGCTCGGAGATTGTCGAATATGAGCCTCAAGTCGTCTAATAGAGTTTCGACATGCTTGGATTTGACGACCACATCATCTACGTATGCCTCCACTGTTCTGCCGATCTGGTTTGCCAGACATGTCTGAATCATGCGCTGATATGTTGCGCCGGCGTTTTTCAGCCCGAAGGGCATTGTGTTGAAGCAGAATGGGCCGTATGGAGTGATGAATGCCGTTACGGCTTGGTCTGGCTCTGCCATCTTAATTTGGTGGTAGCCGGAGTATGCGTCGAGAAACCACAATGAATCGTGTCCTGCGGTAGCGTTGATAATTTGATCGTGCAGGGAAGGGGGAAGGGATCCTTTGGGCAAGCCTTGTTAAGGTCCTTGAAATCGACACAGGCGCTAGGATTTATCCTTCTTTGGTACCATTACCATGTTTGCTAGCCAGTCCGGATATTTTATATCTCTGATGAATCCGGCCTCCAGCAGTTTGGCTAGCTCCTCTCCCATTGCCTATCTCTTGGGTTCGGAAAATCGCCGAAGAGCCTGTTTGACTGGCTTGAATCCTATTAGGATATTTAGGCTATGCTCGGCCAGCCAGTGTGGGATTCCTGGAATGTCTGAAGGGTGCCAGGCAAAAATGTCCCAATTTTCCCGTAGGAATTCTCGTAGTGCGGCGTCTACATCAGGGTTTAATTGTGCACCAATGGATTCCGTCTTTGTAGGGTCCGTTGGATGGACTTGGAATTTGACTATTTCGTCCGCTGGCTTAAAAGAGGTGGACTTGGATCTTTTATCGAGTATCACATCGTCCCTGTTCACCATGGAGCGCGGCACAATGAGTT
The DNA here is from genome assembly GCF_018294505.1 of Triticum aestivum. Classification (NCBI taxonomy): domain Eukaryota; kingdom Viridiplantae; phylum Streptophyta; class Magnoliopsida; order Poales; family Poaceae; genus Triticum; species Triticum aestivum. The sequence continues at coordinate 80,339,991 of NC_057795.1, read as the reverse complement.
CCTCGGCCGCTAGGGCTTCAAATAGTGCCTCTAGGGCTAGTGTAGCTGTCTTATTTTCGGCTCGGAGTGCTATGTCCGGATCACTGGCAAGAGTGATGATTCCGTTGGGCCCGAGCATTTTGAGCTTCATGTACCCATAATGGGGTATAGCTTGAAAAATTGTGAATGCCTCTCGCCCTAATAAAGCATGATATCCGCTGCTGAACGGGGCCACTTGGAACGTGACCTCCTCGGACCTGTAATTGTCCGGCGAGCCGAACACCACATCCAGTGTGAGTTTTCCTGTGCAGCATGCTTCCCGACTAGGGATTATTCCTCTAAAGGTTGTGCTGCTTCGCTCAATGCAGCTCCAGTCTATTTCCATTTTTTGAAGGGTTTCCTCGTAAATGAGGTTTAATCCGATGCCGCCGTCCATGAGTACCTTAGTAAGGCGAAAGCCGTCCACTATTGGACTGAGGATCAATGCGGCTGGTGCTCGGGCTGTTCGGAATTTAGGTTCGTCACTGGCATTAAAGGTAACAGCTGTGTCACTCCATGGGTTTAGTTTTGGTACTTGGTAAACTTCAGCAAGGCTGCGGAGTGTTCGTTTCCGCATATTATTTGATGCGAAAATCTCGAAGACTGTTAATACCGTACCAGTGTTGCTGGGCTGGTTCTCTAGAGCTAGAAGCTCTTCGCCACTTTTGGCCACCTGCCGTAGTATCCAACATGCTCGAAGGCTATGGGTTGGAGTGATGCCCTCTGTACTATGAATTTTGCAGGGTCCATTGAGCCATCCCTCCAGTACGGTTCCATGCCCTTTTGGGGGTTTTTTGCTTTTTGGTATTTAACCCAGGTGCCTGACGATGATGCACCCTTTTATTTCGGACTAGGGTTGTATTCAGGGCCGAATTATCCCAAAATTTGGTTTCGGTTTTCTAGGCGCTCTCCATCGCGCAGTACTTTCGTACTATGGACACCAAGTCGGCAAAGCGTGTAATTTCACAATGACTTATGGTGTTTAGGATTCCCTTGTCCGTGCAATTATTGCAGAAAAGTGAAATTGCGTCTTCCTCGCGGCAGTCCTTTATCCTGTCCATAACCAGGAGGAATGTGGCCCAGTAATGGTGTACTATTTCAGAGGGCTCTTGCCGGATTTGGGATAGATCGCTTATGTTTGGGTGGGAGGGTGGAATTAAATTCGGAACCCCGTCCAATCTAAAACTCAAGGGCCGAAAAGTTTTCGAACTTGGAAGCTTGGGTTTTTGGATATTGTCCAATAACTCCAGCCCGCTGCCTGACTTTAGGTTCAGGACTTGATCGACGTTCGTCCCTCCGCAGAAATCCGGCATGGAGGGGTCGGGAATCCGGACATAACTAGTCCTTAATATAGAAGAAGGGTTGCCGTACTGTTCTTCCACCACAGCGACGTGGTGGGTAGCCTGGGGAGAGTTGATCTCTCTCAGATCGGTTTTAGGCCCGATTTGATCGTAGTCTGTAGCGACTCCCAGGGCGCCGATGCGATCCAAGAGCTTGTTTAAGGAGGAGAGCTCCATCGGATCTAGCTGCTCGGCGAGTTCCGAGTTGACGTGAAGATTGCTTTGGATGACCCGAGAAGTCATCGTCGGCGCGGCGGCCGAACAGGCAGTCATAAGAAAACCGCCTAGCCGGAGAGTTTGGCCGATGGCCAAAGCTCCTTTAGCAACGGTGCTGTCTTTAAAGATGGGACGAGGCATCCTTCCTTATGGTGATGGAACAGAGGAACTCTCAATGAAAGCACCAATGTCGGTGTCAAAACCGGCGGATCTCGGGTAGGGGGTAACGAACTGTGCGTCTAGGCGGATGGTAACAGGAGACAAGGGGCACGATGTTTTTACCCAGGTTCGGGCCCTCTCGGTGGAGGTAAAACCCTACTCCTGCTTGATTAATATTGATGATATGGGTAGTACAAGAGTAGATCTACCACGAGATCAGAGAGGCTAAACCCTAGAAGCTAGCCTATGGTATGATTGTTGTTCATCCTACGGACTAAAACCCTCCGGTTTATATAGACACTGGAGAGGGCTAGGGTTACACGGAGTCGGCTACAATGGTAGGAGATCTACATATCCGTATCACCAAACTTGCCTTCCACGCCAAGGAAAGTCTCATCCGGACACGGGATGGAGTCTTCAATCTTGTATCTTCATAGTCTAGGAGTCTGACCGAAGTTGATAGTTCGGCTATCCGGACACCCCCTAGTCCAGGACTCCCTCAGCGGTTTCGAACGAAGATATATCTGAAGGTCGTCGGGGTGTGGATAGGTGGGCAGCGGGAGGACGGATCCGCCCACAGGCAACAACGAAGGGATCAGAGGACCTCCCGCGTCGGCGCTCGGCCAGAGATAACGGTGCGGCCGGTAGTGGGTCTCCTCCCTCGCTGTCGATGACGGCCTAAATGCTGCCCCTCCTCCCCTTCAACGGCGGAGGGGGATATGTCCGGATCTGTAACCAGCGGTGAGGATAGAAAGCCAGTGTTTTTTGAGGGGAGAAAGATAGTGTTACTACCCCTATCTTGTTTAGATCTGGATAGGATGAGAGTGTGTGAATAGAGCAGCCCTAGCAAGCAAGCGCGAAGGCTCCGGTCTATGTATAAGTAGTGGGGTAGTTTTTCTTTTTCACTCCATCAAAACAATAGTTTAAAATTGTGTACTACTACATGCCAGGTTGCGGTTTTTTTAGTTGTTGATTGTTTTTTGAGATAGCTACCCGCTTGTTCCAAGTGGTGTTACGTGTACCAAGTCGCACTTTGTATCGTTCAAGTTTGGTACTACAAGTCCCTCCATTAAATAAACAACCACCCCCTTGTAAAAGTTGTGAACAAGCCCATGGCTAAAATTAGCGGAAACGTGGGTTGCCCTAACATGCATTATTATTTATATTTTCTACTCCCTCCGTTCCTAAATATAAGTCTTTTTTATTAGCCACACCTAAGATAAGAATTTTTTTTATTAGTAGTGAACCCCACATGTCATAGACACAAAAATTGTGGCAAGATTCCCTTAGGCAAGCAAAAGTGTGTCTAACAATTTGAGCAACTCAGGTTAGGCAAGTGTGGCAAGTGTGGGAAAAATAATGTGGCAACATAAGACAAACATAGTCACAATCCAAACAGCCCCGTAATTTTTGTGACATGCATGAAAATTTGGTTAGTTAAATTTATAGTCAAAATTTGGCAAGGTGCATCAAATCAACACATGCAAGTATCAAAAGGAATGTCATGGCATGCATGCATGCATGCATTGTACAACCTCCATTTCCAAATATAAGTCTTTTTAGAGATTGCAACAAGTGACTACATACGAAGCAGAATATGTCTACTCCTACATATGAAGTAGCCCATTTGAAATGTGTAAAAAGACTTTTATCGAGTTCAGTGCTTTGATGTGTCGCATCAACTCGTACAAGACCGAGAAATTTGATTACTACGACGCCCTCTCCCTCGCGGACGAGATACGGTGCCTTAACTACACCTGCCTTTGGCTGCATGATAGGTGGGCCAACCACCTGTTGGGCCCACCTGTCATAGACGCAAAGGCAGGAGTAGTAGGTAGAAGCTTTCTCTACATGATATCTCTCCCGCACGAGGTGGATGGACATGCAACAGTGGATTCGATACTGTACAAGTAGCAATAACATCATTGTTCGTCTTCTCGAACAGGCGAAGAGCCAAGCTCAAACCAAACGTGGCAGTTGCGAACGCTCGCGTGGTGCGGTTCCCTGGAGTACTAGCCAGGCTCTTGCATGAGACAAAATTGCTATTGTTTAAAAATTAAACTCCATTATCCATTGGTTGATACTCATTCTGCATAGGTCCACGCGATTAGCACCGTTTCCTCCTGGGGTCACCAATGTTTATTTGCTAATTAATAGCATTCCATGCAATCAATTAGCCATTGCAAGTCATTAAAAGCATGCACACCTCTCATCTCTTATTGGTTGATGCGTATGTCAAGAAACAAGAAACAAGGTAGAAATTAATGCACCGCGCCTAAGTGTTTTGGGACTATTTGGTTTTCATAAGATGACTTACACACCTAGACGGAGGGAGTAGTATAGACCTGTAAACCGGAAAGGAGTATTTGCCTTTCTAGAGATTTCAACAAGTGACTAGACTACACCGTGTGCACTACCCCCTCCCTTTCGGTTTATAGGGCTCAAATCACAAATCTCATGAACCAGGGCATTTTGCGACTGGAGGAATGTACTGTATCTCGTACTTTACAAAACTACCCTAATTAAACTCATGCATTAATTACATAGTTCTCTCATTTTCCTCTCCGTCTTGGTTGCGGTGCACAATATTGAGCACTCCTATATGACTAGCTGCTCTATTTACATGCGGGACATTTCAAAGCATCCGGGCCCGCGTGCCATCCACCAAATCACATTGTCCTGCTACAGTCGAGACTCACCTGTCACCCCGGTGTGGCTGTCATGACCCGTCATATCACAAAACCCACACCTTTACCAGCAGTGGTAAGGTGGCCTCCATGTTGTACTGGACGAAGCAACCATTATTTCATTGGAACGCACGTTCAAGCCCTTTCTTCCCTTTCTTTAAGAAAACCTCACTACAGGCTACTCACTTCTACCATTTTTCTTCTCTACCGATGAAGGAAAGGTGGGCGAATCAGTTATGCCGCTATATTTTCATTCCAATAATCTTCTTTTTGCGAAGCACCGACCGATTCTCACATCCTATTCTTTTCCCGTTTTCATTGCGATTGTGGTTTCCTTTCGATTGCTTTTTGTTTGTTAGTTCATTGATGGATCCTGGAGCGCTAGGCAAAGAGTTGCCGGCGGACAACCCACTGGAGACAATGATCTCCAGGAAGCGAGCACCGACCAACGAGTTGACCATGTTGGCGGGCCAACCCATGGAGACGAAGAACTCCAAGAAACAAGCACTGGCCAAAGAGTTGAGGACGTTGGCAGACGAACTCCTCAAAGAAAGTTGGAAGAATAGCAAGGGCCCCACCGTGCCGACCCCAGGAACTCTGATTGCCACCTGTGTGAGGCTCAAGACCGAGTTTGAGGAGATAGTCGTCGTTGAGAAGCAATATTCCCCTGGCAAGGTGATGGCCCCCATCGAGGACGAGGAGATGGCCCCCGGAGGGATGAGATCCCCCGGTGAGCTGCACAAGGTAAAAAATAATGTCTTATTACCATAGTTGTGGTTTTTTATGATTTGCAATGTGCTTGCTTTTTGATTATTTGCAATGTGCTTGCTAATATGTTAGGGTTGTACAGGTGCCGGTGGTTGTCCTTGATGATTCCGATGTCGTGGCCCGTCCTGTTGGCATCGCCCCGAAGATTGATTTCGATGCCGTTGTCCATCCTGTGGACATCGCCCCAGAGATCTATTCTGATGTCACGGTCAGTCCTGTGGACATTACCCCACAAATCGATTCCCATGCCACTGTTCGTGCTGTGGTCATTGCCCGAGAGATCGATGACAAGAAATAGTTGGTCGCGCTAATCCTTCAGGGTAGTTTGCATTGCCCTGTGTTTAATTACCAGAACGATGCGTGTTATCAAACCATCTTAGGGCTAGTGCACTATCTTGTGTGGGCGGATCTTGCTACTTTTGTTTGATAGTGAATCATACGATGAATCATGCGAACCCTCTCCTAGTTATGGAAACAGATGTATCCTCACCAGCTTTTGATGTAATATATGGCATGCTTAGATGTTATTTTGAACTGTTTATCGTATCAGCAGGGCTTGTTTGATGATTCTTGGTGTTAGTAGGCTAGCTACTGTGCGAGCTATAGTTCTTGCAAAACACTCGCCGAAGAGAAACGTTGGGGCTGATGAGCTCGTGGTATGCTTATACTTATCCCTCGTCGATCGACCAATAGCCCTAGCACCTAAAATTGTAGGCTTAGCGATAGATCAGACAATAGTCGACATACAATCAGGCCTCGTTTGGTTCATAGGGTAGGAAAATCGTAGCAAAAGTACAGAGAACATGCAACACAAAATCATAGCATTGCAGAGACGTACTCCCTCCGTTCCAAAATAGATGACCTAGGCGGGCTAGTTTGTCCTAGTGGGTTTCAGTGATATGACGTGGTACAGTGTCGTCCAGTCTTCGCGTGTGGTAGCAATATTGCGGGTACAGTAAGTTTTCTTGAAGAAGCGGAATTCAATGAAGTCATGATGGTTCCTTCGTCCGAACAACTTACAGTGGGAAAGGTTGGGCCTGCGATACGACCGGGGTAGACCAGGATAATTTTGTTCATGGCAGGTGGACCAGGATGGTCGACATCCCACGTGTCGGTGAATGAAAGTATTCTTTCTGATATAGAGGACGAGCAACGAGTATTCATTGTTTATTTTTTATGAAAGCTATTGTATCCACTGTTACTCCTTGACTTTGTCAATGCCTCTCTCTCCTCCACAAAAGCGGGGACTACTTGCTATGCATGCAATGGGCAGCAGGCGTCTCGAGGGGCCAGGGTGGTGAGAGCGGGCTCCGGAAGTGGTCCGGACTCCAGCATGGTCCACCTCACATTATCACCATATATTTCTTGGAGTCCGTGCGCGGCGGGCGGGCGATCTCTTCTCCCTCCCCCATTTCTCTCTTCTCAGCCGACGCCCGCCGAGCGATTAGATTTCGGCTATCGACGGTTTATTCAATTATGGTCCCACATGTCAGTGAAATTGCAAGACAACGCGTGTCCCCTCTGGTGAGCGGCGTGCGAGCCGGACTGTCGGGGTTAAGACGCGTACGAGTTGTAAGTGTGCCGCGTTTTCCTTTAGAACTTGCGAAGCGTAACATTTTCGCGTGATCGATCGATAGAAATCCAGAACAAAATGATGAGGGCGGTGCTTTCCCGCTTGTTAGGCGGGCTAGTTCGAGTGATATGACATGCTACAGTGTCGTCCACTTGCTCCATTTTTATATAAGCAAGAGTTTACACTCTTACGCGGGAGGAGTGCAAAACACCGCAGATCTGATTTTCATCGAGGGATAACTGTTCCCTGCCAAATAATGGAGGATTGTTAGCGATTATAGCATGATAGTTAGGGCATCTCCAGCGCTGGCCCACAAATTTGCATCGGCATCTGTCCGAGGACACTAATGGATGCCATCCGATGCTGCCCGCATACCTTTCGACAACTATATGAACTAACCAGAAGAAATTCGTGCAAACAAAGCAAATTTCAAATTAACCGTATGAAATTAACCGGATGAAATTCATTACCTTTCGAAAACTTTTCCTACAAACTGGACGAAATTCATTACATATTTTGCACAAACCGTACGAAACCTACTGTAAACCTAATCTAAACGATCGCTGGCGCCCGACCACCATGTCCGGCCATGAACCCGAGAAAGCCGGCCATTGCCTTTGCCTCCTCCTCATCCACATCGATAACCTCCTCCTCCGGCCGGAGCACAAGGTTCTGAAGATTTCCGCCTCCACGTCGCCGTCAAGCGGCTAATCGGCCGCCGATGTTTACCCCACCAAACTTGGCGTCGACTGAGTGGAGTAGCGGTGGCCTTCCCGGGACCAGAGCGGCAGTGACCTACCGTGTACTACTCTTCCACACTGCCGGCTGCACCCGTGCACGCGCGCCGGCTTCGTGGTCGTGGAGGCGGAGGGCGGCCGGGGGGGTACCCGCGATCTCTTTCCTTTGCTCCGATGATAGTACGTCAAAGAGAGCTTTGGAGCGCGCCCGGAGCGGAGCCGCCGATGTCCCTCCTCTACTCCTGCAATAGTACGTCCAAGATAGCTTCGGAGCGCTAGGAGGCCATGGTTGAAGTGGTGCCGACAGAAGGAAGGGACTGGAGGAGAATAAGTGTGGCTCTTTGGCTATGGCTGGGAGCTGGGGCTCAAGTTAATATAGCGGGCGAATGGCAATGAGCCACGACAGACATATGGACAACTGGCGCCGGAGTAGGTTCGTCGGGCGTGAATGGGGACGCTGCTTCAGTGACTTAACTGCAGATGCGTTTGGGTTACTAACATGTGGGCAGAACAGGCGTCTAGCCCGCATGTCAGTGACACACCAATTGCACCTGCAGTTAAGTCCGGTGAATGCGGCATTGACATTCTGGAGAGACGGTGATCGTTTCAGGCGGGAAGCGCGCGCTAGCGATGGAAGGGATTTCGATGTGCAGTGGCACTAAGATCAGTCGCTCACGATAGTACATACTCCATACCATACTACCATAGTACCCTCTCTAGCTTAGGCTGTTTTATAGATTGTCGTTGTGATGGATGATATACATGAGCAAGGCGGTCCGAGTATGACCATTGGTGTTGAGCCAGGTGAATACATGCTCGGCGTTCGCATAGGCCTCCATCAAACGTCTAAATAGTAATGTCAGGCACCGCTGGGGCGCGCAGGTGATGGGCTCACCGTTTGCGTTGCGCCATGAGCAGGACTTTGCTTTAGAGGGCGACGTGCATGCATTAGCCTGCTTTGACAGCATGAGCGTGAGTTTCTGACACGAAGTATTTCATTTTCATTTGGCTGACGAGGGTGCGTTGTAGCGACGAGTCCGTGGTTTGATTCCCCACATACGCATAATTTTGGTTTTTATAGTATTTCTTTCTCCACTCACAGGTAGGCCCGCGTAGATAGATAAAGAACACGAGCTGATGAGGCGCATGCGGACTGTTTGACTGGTCAACCTTGCAAATACGGAGTTATACGCAGAGATAGTGACCGTATAATCACCATATCTCGTATACAATGATCAAAGTGAGCTCTCAAGACAAGTTCGATGACCGCCAATGCATTTTACTCGGTAATAAATGAACAGGATTGATGGGGAATCCTAATTTGCTTCATCTTTTATCCTTGAGCTCTTGACAAACCAATGCACTATACGGTTGTCCGGCCACTCCACCCCAGAGCTCTCACCAAGCATCGTTCATGCCACCGCGCCGCACACTAACCGGTAAGGCAGCGATGGCATCCCGCTGCGCCGAGTTCCTCGCCTCCCACGAACGCACACAAAATGGTAGGGAAGCGATGGCATCCCGCCGTGCAGAGTTCATCGCCGCTCGCGACCTCACAACTATGTGGGAGGAATTTGAAGATGCCAAGGCCGAATGGGCGGTAGAGCAAGAGGCGGCCAAAGCCGCACAGAGGGAGCGGAAAAGTCAGAAAGCACTCAAGAAAAGAGAGGCCCGCCGCCACAAGAAAGAAAAGGACGCACGCGCTGCTGCGAAGAGGTCGGCGGAGATCAAAGCAAGGTGGGGTGTCGCCAACAAAGCCGGGAAGGAGAACGACGGCGTCTGGCCAGCATGTGAGAAGTAGTAGTACTGGTAGTTAGTGTGTGTGTTTGTGTCTGAGTACGAGCATGTACCAGTACTACTAGTTACTACTGTAGTTTTTAGAGAAAATTACCAGTACATTAGCCTAGACTAAATGGAAACATTCCTATTCTATGCATCAAATGGCATCTCTTTCTCTATAGGAATTGAGATGCATGTCATCTCACTTCCTACGATTTTCCTATTCCTATCCTATGAACGAAAGGAGGCCTCTGTTGGAGTAAATACTGTAGCTAGCAGTATTGCTGGTACAATAGTTTTCTTCAAGAAGCGGAATTCAACGAAGTCATGATGGTTCCTTCGTCCGAGCAACTTCAAAGTGGGAAGTGGGCCTGTGATTTGACGGCTCATTAGCCATTGTTACTACGGCGCGACGACCTGGGTGACTCTCCCTTGGAGCTCTGCGTGCATGGCAAGTGGACCAGGATGGTCGATGTCCCACATGTTGGTGAAAGGAAGTATTCTTTCCGATATCGAGGAGCAAGGAAACCGCGTGGTATAGTATCACTGCTGATTGGTTCGCAAAAAAAATAGTATCACTGCCGATTTATAATTATTTTTTTATTTCTGATGAATGCTAGCGTTTCAACTCTTACGACGAAGGGTGCCAAACACGGTGGGTGCTAGATGTCCCACACGTCAGCGAAAGGAGTGGGACATGAACAACGTGTTAGAGTCCAGCATAAAAAAACAGCATGGTAGAGCGTCTCCACTTCTTCCACTTCTGGGTCAGAGACCACAGGTAGTAGTACTTAGTGGTATGAAAGTTCTTGTTGGAAGGTCTCGGGGCATACACGTAAACAAATATAAAAGTTAATATGTGCCTCCAACTAATATAGTAGTAGTAGAGTACTTAGGCACGTACTCCATAACATCAGCGTGCATTGCACGTATAGTATTTAGTGGTAGTACATAGTAAGATACAAATGCCGCCCAAGAGTTCCCTTCTCAACCTACTTTTGGGTGTTTGGTAGAGTGTATGGAGGGTGCATGAGTCCACACTAGTTTAGCACAAATACACTAGAAGCATGCATGAAGAGAGCATGCATGAAGAGGGGTGTTGAGTTGAGCATGCATGAAGAGGGAACAACTATGCTGAGACGAGAACACAACCAAACACACCCTGTATGCCACGCATGTTCATACCATTTGTGCCTTTCTACTTCACTTACTGTGCTACATTACTCAGGTTCGTACGTCCACTCCTAGGTACATGTCCATCTCGTAGTTCCAGTCCCACGTGTTCTTCATATAGATGGAATGATCGTTGCCTAACACGTGCACCTTGATGCTAGATGTCTCGCGTGTTGGCAAAAGGATGAACAAAGCTCAAGTAAAAATATAGAGAGGAAGAACATAGATTCCGGACGACCGAGAAGGACCAAGGAACCTCGTGGTGGAGCGTCTGCACTCATAATATTTAATATTATTCAGCGATATAAAATTAACCAATCATCTCCACAGTGGACTGGAAGAGTACGAAACACGGCAGCCCGGTGTAGTTACATCATACTAGTACATGGCTAACCCACGCTGAGGGAGTCCTGGATTAGGGGATGTCCGGATAGCCGAACTATCACCATTGTCCGCACTCCTGGACTGTGAAGATACAAGATTGAAGACTTCGTCCCATGTCCGGATGGGACTTTCCTTGGCGTGGAAGGCAAGCTTGGCGATACGGATATGTAGATCTCCTACCATTGTAACCGCCTCTGTGTAACCCTAGCCCTCTCCGGTGTCTATATAAACCGGAGGGTTTTAGTCCCTAGGACGAACAACAATCATACCATAGGCTAGCTTCTAGGGTTTAGCCTCTTTGATCTCGCGGTAGATCTACTCTTGTACTACCCATATCATCAATATTAATCAAGCAGGAGTAGGGTTTTACCTCCATCGAGAGGGCTCGAACCTGGGTAAAAACATCGTGTCCCTTGTCTCCTGTTACCATCCGCCTAGACGCACAGTTCGGGACCCCCTACCCAAGATCCGCTGGTTTTGACACCGACATTGGTGCTTTCATTGAGAGTTCCTCGCTGTCGTCACCTTTAGGCCCGATGGCTCCTTCGATCATCAACAACGACGCGGTCCAGGGTGAGACTTTTCTCCCCGGACAAATCTTCATATTCGGCGGCTTTGCACTGCGGGCCAATTCACTTGGCCATCTGGAGCAGATCGAAAGCTACGCCCCTGGCCATTAGGTTAGATTTGGGAGTTTGAACTACACGGCTGACATCCGTTGAGACTTGATCTTCGACGGATTCGAGCCACAGCAAAGCGCACCGCACTGTCTCGATGGGTATGATCTAGCTCTGCCGCCGGACAGTACCCTGGAGGCCACGCCAGCGTCCGCTCCGACCCCTGGCTCGGAGCCGACTTCGCCGGTCGAGGACAAGTGGCTAGACACCGCCTCAGGGGCTACGATCTCTATGGCGATTGAGCCAAACACCATCCCTGTCCTTTGCAAAGCCCGTGACTCCGAGGTGCCGGACTCCTCTCTGGACTCCGAACCTCCCGCGCCCCTACCAATCAAATCCGATTGGGCGCCGGTTATGGAGTTCACTGTCGCGGACATCTTTCAGCACTCACCCTTAGGCGACATCTTGAATTCACTAAAGTCTCTCTCTTTATCAGGAGAGCCCTGGCCGGACTATGGTCAGGAAGGTTGGGATGCGGACGACGAAGAAATTCAATGCCCACCCACCACCCACTTTGTAGCCACTGTCGATGATTTAACCGACATGCTCGAGTTCGACTCCGAAGACATCGACGGTATGGACGACGATGCAGGAGACAACCAAGAACCAGCGCCTACAGGGCACTAGAAGGCCACCTCGGCATACGACATATACATGGTGGACATCCCAAAATATGGGAATGGCAATGGAACAGCGGAGGATGACCCCTCCAAGAAACAGCCCAAGCGCCGGCGTCAGCGGCGCCACTCCAAATCCCGCCACAGCAAAAATGGTGATTCCGGCACGGGAGATAATAACACCCCAGACAGTGCCGAAGACAACCCCCTCCAGCAGGATTCAGCATAGGAGGAGGGAGAAGCCATCCCTCATGATAGAGAGGCAGACAGAGAGGTAGAGGACGATGATTATATGCCTCCCTCCAAAGATGAAGCAAGCCTCGACGACGACGAATTTGTAGTGCCCAAGGATCCCGTCGAACAAGAGTGTTTCAAGTGCAGGCTTATGACCACGACAAGCAGCCTCAAGAAAAAGCAGCAGCAGCTTAGAGCTAACCAAGACTTGCTAGCTGACAGATGGACCGAAGTCCTTGCAGCCAAAGAGTACAAACTCGATCGCCCCTCCAAGAGCTACCCAAAACGCAGGCTGCTACCCCAATTAGAGGAGGAAGCACCCAAACCAATATCACCAGCGCATGACGCGGCTGACCGGCCACTTTGTGGCCGCGACAGAGAGGCCTCTAGGCCCTCTGCTAAAGCCGCACCCCGGCGTCCCTCAAAAAGTACAAAGCCACAGGGGAATGCGCCAGACTTGCGAGACATATTGGAGGACAAGGCAAGACAAATAAGATTGGTCTACGAATCGCGTGGGCACCCCACGATACGTGATGACAACCATCACGCCGGATACAGCAATTCCGGCCGGGCCGAACACAATAGACAAAGCTCATTTGAGTTGCGTCGTGATATAACCCAGTACATTGAATCCCTAAGGGTTTCAAACCCGTAAACATTGAATCAGACGACGGCACAACAGATCCTGCGGTTTGGATCGAGGACTATCTCCTTCACATCCACAAGGCCTGCGGTGATGATCTACACGCCATCAAATACCTACCACTCAAGTTTAAAGGACCAGCTCGACATTGGCTCAACAGCTTGCCAGCAGAATCAATTGGTTGTTGGGAAGACCTGGAAGTCGCATTCCTTGACAACTTCCAGGGCACATATGTGCGACCACGAGACGCTGATGACCTAAGCCACATAATTCAGCAGCCAGATGAATCGGCCAGACAATTCTGGACACGGTTCTTAACCAAGAAAAATTAAATCATCGAATGTCCGGATGCAGAGGCCCTTGCAGCCTTCAAACATAACATCCGCGACGAGTGGCTTGCCCGGCACCTAGGACAAGAAAAGCCGAAATCCATGGCAGCCCTCACATCACTCATGACCCGCTTCTGCGTGGGAGAGGACAGTTGGCTAGCTCGCAGTAACAACCTGACCAAAAACCCTGGTAGTTCGGATACCAAGGACAGCAACGGCAGGTCGCGTCGCAATAAGCACAAGCACCGCACTAACGGTGATAATACTGAAGATACGGCAGTCAATGCTGGATTCAGAGGCTCTAAACCCAGTCAGCGGAAAAAGCCATTCAAAAGAAATACTCAGGGCCTGTCCAATTTGGACAGAATACTCGATCGCTCATTCCAGATACATGGCACCCCCGAAAAACCAGCCAACCACACCTACAGGGATTGTTGGGTGTTCAAGCAGGCGGGAAAGATAAATGCCAAAAACAATGACAAGGGGCTGCATAGCGATGACGAGGAGGAGCCCCGGCCGCCGAACAATAGAGGACAGAAGGGCTTTCCCCCACAAGTGCGGACGGTGAACATGATATACGCAACCCACATACCCAAAAGGGAGCGGAAGCGTGCACTGAGGGACGTATACGCGATGGAGCCAGTCGCCCCAAAGTTCAACCCATGGTCCTCCTGCCTGATAACTATTGATCGAAGGGACCACCCCACTAGCATCCGCCACGGCGGATTCGCCACATTGGTTCTTGACCCAATCATTGACGGATTTCACCTCACTAGAGTCCTGATGGATGGCAGCAGTAGCCTGAACCTGCATTACCAGGATACAGTGCGCAAAATGGGCATCGACCCCTCAAGGATCAAACCTACAAAAACGACCTTTAAAGGCATCATACCAGGTGTAGAGGCCAACTGTACGGGCTCAGTTACACTCGAAGTGGTCTTTGGATCTCCGGATAACTTCTGAAGCGAGGAATTAATCTTTGACATAGTCCCGTTCCGCAGCGGCTATCACGCACTGCTCGGACAAACCGCATTTACAAAGTTCGATGCGGTGCCGCACTACGCATACCTCAAGCTCAAAATACCAGGCCCCCGAGGAGTAATCACGGTCAATGGAAACACCGAACGCTCTCTCCGAATGGAGGAACATACGGTGGCCCTCGCGGCGGAAGTACAAAGCAGCCTCTTAAGGCAATTCTCGAGTCCGACTACTAAACGTCCGGACACCGTCAAGCGTGCCCGGAGTAACCTACAACAAGACCGCCTGGCATGTTCCGAGCACGCGTAGCAATGCAGCCCCAACCCCAGCCCTCGCGAAATCGTGAGACCAGTACCACGCGTACATAACTACGCTCTGGAGATACCATGGGCATAGGGGTAGGGGCACGACCTCGGCATGCCCGGAGAGCGGCTCAACCGCACCAAGGGCTCCCAATTGTGTCATTCTTTTTTTCCTTATTCTCAGCACTCCGTTTTCCAGAAGCCCTGTCCGGCAGTAGAATTGCCGAACTCACGATGCAACAGCCATGGAAGCAGAAAATCTACGTCGAGTGTCCAGGTGGTCTCTATTACGAGCAGTATACCTATTTTACATACCATCCCGCAGCCTACACCTGGAGGGGGACATGTTAAATAGTCCCATCCCTTGCTTATCGCACTATTTGTATCATTCTGCTTTCATTGCAGTATTTTTTGAATGCATCGCTTTTTGCCTATTATTGCATTCCTTTTTCTATTTATATATGTTCACTTATGACATGTTGCATCCGTACGCTTTGGTACAGCCAAATACACCAAGGGCTTAAGTACCCCAAAATATGGTGTGATAAGTCCGAACACTTTAACAAGTGTGGCACCTCGAACTTATAGCATTATATGCATCGGCTCCGAATCATGTCTTGGGTCAATAGTTGGGTTTGTCCGGCTCCCATGTTTTGGTACCTTACGTTCCATCATATCGGCTAAGGTAGCGCTGGGAGAACCACTACGATTGTGCCCCGGTTGAGCTGGGTTGAGCACCTCAGTGGAGAAAGCTAAAACTAACCGTCATGATAGGGCGAGATCCGGTCGCTGTTCTAGAGGTTTTTCGAGTCCCTAAGGACTTATGCCGCTTAGAGCAAGGAGTCGGCTTTGTCCGGCCCAGGCGTGGATAGCACCCCAAATTCGATCTTCCGAACACTAGGGGCTTCACCGAAATTTAAAATTATAGAATTCTATGGCTAAGTGGGAGTGTTCAAGCATTATAGTCTGGTTACCTTGTTTGTTGTGTTGAGCGCCTCCCTCGAAGGACCCAAGAATGGGAACAAGAGCGCTCAAGTTTATCCCGAACACCCTAGCACTTGTGGCATGGGGGCTGAAGCCAACGACTTGCCATCTCTCAAATTTGATAAACGGCCGCACAGAAGGTAATATTTTAAATTAACAAGCGTTGCTTCACGCATATGAACAAAGTTTTCAGCGTACAGGATAACAAATGCTAGTCTACTCAAAAATTACATCTTTAGAGCACTCACCCGCTATAAGGCGGGCACCCTTCAGGACGCCCTTATAGTACATCTCGGGCGTGAGATACTCCTTGCCCGGCGGTGGCGCGTCCGTCACAAGCTTCTCGGCGTCCATCTTGCCCCAGTGATATTTAGCGCGGGCAAGGGCCCGACGGGCACCTTCAATGCAGACGGAACGCTTGATGACTTGAATCCATGGACAGGCATACACCAGCCGCCGCACCAGACCGAAGTAGCTCCCAGGCATGGCTTCTTTAGGCCACAGCCGAACTATGAGGGCCTTCATGGCCTGTTCGGCCACCTTGTGGAGCTCGACCAGCTGCTTCAGCTGGTCGCTTAGGGGCACCGGATGTCCGGCCTCAGCATATGGAGACCAGAACACCTTTTCCGTCGAGCTCCCCTCCTCGGCTCGGTAGAACGGGGCAGCATCGGACACACTACAGGGCAGATCTGTGAATGCTCCTGGAGAGCTCCGAATTCGGGTAAGTAACAGATAATTCACTTTTACATGCTTGCTTTGCATGAAGAATGCCTTACCCGCCGCTATCTTTTTTATCGACTCAATCTCCTGGAGGGCCTTCCAGGCTTCGGCCTTAGCGGCTTTGGCACTCTCAAGAGCCAAGGCGAGCTCGGACTCTCGAGTCTTCGAGTCACGCTCCAAACACTCATGTTTTTCCACGAAAGCCTGGAGCTCTTGCCGCACCTCCGCCACCCGCGCCTCCTGCTTCTCACGCTCGGTACGCTCCGCGGCCGCACTTTTTTCGGCCTTGGACGCCGCCTCCTTCAGGGTCGCCACCTCGTTCGTGGCCCCTGCAATACTCACGTTATTCCTGTCATTTTTTGCAACCAAATCCTTTCGATAAGGTATTACTTTAATAAGGTATTACTTACCTTCCTTGTCCTCGAGCTGCTTCTTGGCACGGCCGAGCTCGTTCTCGGACCGCTCGAGGCTCTGCTTCAATACATTGACCTCCGCAGTCAGTGCGGCAGAGGTCAACTACGCAGCCTGCATTCCCATATTGATATGCTTATGTTAGACTCCTGCACATATCTTTTTAGATCCTCAGTTCGGCTTTTGTTTCCGAACACCAAACAGAGCATCAGGGGCTACTGTCTATGCAGTACTATTTTTATATATCTTAATTACATACCTCAAAGCCTGTTAGAAGGCTGGTACAAGCTTCAGTCAGCCCGCTCTTGGCGGACTGAACTTTCTGGATCACCGCACTCATAACAGTGCGGTGCTCCTCGTCGATGGAGCCGCCATTGAGCACCTCCAGCAAATTATCCGGTGCCTCCGGCTGGACGAAGGTCACCGGTGTCGCAGTCTCGCCCTTCTTACGAAGGGGGCGCCTTCCGGACTCTGGAACCACTAAAGGTTCCGGTGCGGAGTCCGTCCCAGGGCCGAACTCAGAACCCTTTGGGGGTTGATCCCCCTCGTGCCCAATGTCCGGGAGGTTGACTTGCGGCACCTCCAGGACCTCCTCCTCCTCCTAGCCGGGCCCCTTTTGGGACCCCACCTCAGCGTCATCAGCAGCGCGAAGAGAGGAGGTGGCCGGAAGTGAAGTACTATTCACGTCCGGCGGAGCCAGGGAGCCGCTCGTTGAAATATCGAGCCCGTCCTTGGGGGGGCTGCAGGGTTGTATTCGACGTTAGGAGATTCTATGCGACAAACGAAATGCCATGAATTATTCTGGTATCCGGACACTTACGATGTCACCAGGGGCTTAGCCCTCGGTGGCCACTCCTCTTCACCGTCGTCGGCATTGGTGGAGTAGTCCGGAGGAAGGGTCCTTCCCTTCTTGGACCCTCCAACCGCCCTAGTTGGGGAGGCCTTCCTTTTCTTCTCTCCCCCCGCTAGGGGAGAAGCCTCTTTTTCCTCCTCCCCGTCTTCGCGGGAGGAGTCTGCCTCGGATTCGTCGGACGATGAGTCCGACAACACCTGGCGCCGGGAACTCCTTCGAGTTCCTGTAGCCTTCTTGTTGGCCTTCTTCTCCGGCACCACGTAAGGCGCCGGAGCCAGCAGCCCCGTTAATTGGGCGTCCGCTGGGTCTTCTGGCAAGGGAGCCAGACAGTTAACCTGCCCGGACGTCTTTTGCCAGGCCTGTCAGAGGTAAAGGGAGTTCAGATCCCGCATAGAGTCAAACTATGGAAAATAAGCGTCCCGTAAAGGGTAAAATAGCTTACCTCGCCAACTTGACGCTGCAAGTTGAATCCGCGATCTTCGGTAGCGGATGCGGGAGCCTCGGCGCCCTTGAACAACACCTTCCAGGTGTCTTCGTACATAGTGTCGAAGAGCCTGCTCAAGGTCTGGTGCTGTGCCGGATCAAACTCCCACAAGTTGAAAGCTCGTTGTTGGCACGGGAGGATCTGGCGGATGAGCATGACCTGGACTGTGTTGACGAGCTTGATCTTCTTGTTCACAAGGTTTTGGACGCAGGTTTGGAGTCCGGTCAACTCTTCCAAATCACCCCATGTCAGGACCTTCTCTTTCCAAGAGGTGAGCCGTGTGGGGATGCTAGATCTGAATTCGGGGGCTGCTGCCCATTCAGGGTCACGCGGCTCGATGATGTAGAACCACCCCGATTGCCACCCTTTGATGGTTTCCACGAAGGTGCCCTCGAGCCATATGACGTTGGGCATCTTGCCCACCATGGCGCCTCCGCACTCCGCCTGCTGGCCGACCCACTACCTTCGGCTTGACATTTTGAAGGTCCTCAGCCATAAGCCGAAATGGGGTTTGATGCGGAGGAAGGCCTCGCACACAAGATAAATGCTGAGATGTTGAGGATGAAATTCGGGGCCAGATCGTGGAAATCCAGGCCATAGTAAAACATGAGCCCCCAGATAAATGGGTGGAGTGGGAAGCCCAGTCCGCGGAGGAAATGGGGAAGGAACACCACCGTCTCATGGGGCCTGGGGGTAGGGACGAGCTGCCCCTCGTCTGGAAGCCGGTGCACAATGTCGTTGTGCAGGTATCCGACTTTCCTTAACTTTTTGATGTGCCCCTCCATGACGGAGGAGGCCATCCACTTGCCTCCCGCTCCGGACATGGCTGGGGAAGGTTGAGGCGAGATGTGCGGACTTGGGCGCTGGAGCTCGAGTGCGCGGAAATGGATAAGCAAAGGAGGAAGAAGGCGTAGGTAAAAAGGTGGATCCTTATCCCCTTATATGGACGGACGAAACTATGCGTCCCCACCAGCTTGGTAAAACTCGCTTATCTCCCAAGCGCCGTAATCAATGGTGCGGTTGGGCTACCCACGCCTGTATTAATGAGACTCCCGAAAAAAGGGGACATGATCTCTGCTTTGACAAGACGTGCCAAGGAAACCGCTTCGCTAAACGCTTGAGGTGGAACAGTAAAAACGATTCGAATAAAGGCTTGGCCGTGGTGTGAACTTGTCTAAATATTATTCTCTTTATGATGGTATGTGGAACTTATTTTGTAGAGCCGGACACTAACCTTGTGTTCAAAATCTTCTATGAAGTATTCGGAGGAGGAACCCGCCTTGCAATGCCGAAGACAATATGCACATCGGACTCGTCGTCATTGAAGCCTCGTTCAGGGGCTACTGAGGG
Organism: Triticum aestivum; assembly: GCF_018294505.1. NCBI lineage: Eukaryota > Viridiplantae > Streptophyta > Magnoliopsida > Poales > Poaceae > Triticum > Triticum aestivum. Next base: position 80,320,575 of record NC_057795.1, on the reverse strand, counting down.
AGTCCTGGATTAGGGGGTGTCCGGATAGCCGAACTATCATCATTGGCCGGACTCCTGGACTATGAAGATACAAGATTGAAGACTTTGTCCCGTGTCCGGATGGGACTTTCGTTGGCGTGGAAGGCAAGCTTGGCGATACAAATATGTAGATCTCCTACCATTGTAACTGACTCTGTGCAACCCTAGCCCTCTCTGGTGTCTATATAAACCGGAGGCTTTTAGTCCGTAGGATGAACAACAATCATACCATAGGCTAGCTTCTAGGGTTTAGCCTCTTTGATCTCGTGGTAGATCTACTATTGTACTACCCATATCATCAATATTAATCAAGCAGGAGTAGGGTTTTACCTCCATCGAGAGGGCCCGAACTTGGGTAAAAACATCGTTTCCCTTGTCTCCTGTTACCATCCGCCTAGACGCACAGTTCGGGACCCCCTACCCGAGATCCGCCGGTTTTGACACCGACACACGCTATCACCATATTTCTTGGCTTCCGTGTGACACCTATCTCTAGTAATCCAGCAGCCTGTATCGCTTCTCCCTCCTCGTCTCTATCAAAGTGCGGCGGGCTCGCGTTTCTGCCGTCTATTGAGGTCAGTTAACTATCACATGTTAGCGACATGCCAAGAGCATTCTAAAAAAAATTCCTTTCACGTTCCGTTTTCAAAAAGAAAAAAATGATTTCACGTACGAATTTGCCAGTATGCTTTGAGCAACTTGCATGTCCTATACTGCTGCTGTTTGATACTATAAGTTAGCTGGAGGTTAGACTAACTCATGACTAACCCTGAACTAACTGTAGCCAAAGAGGTGTTTGGGTGACAGGGTTAGATTGACAATAAATGCACTTCATGGAGAGAGAAAAGTGATTTTTCAGTGGTCCCAATGAGAACTATCTCCAGTTAGCACCTCTTGGGTGGGATAGTTTTTTTGGGTGGGTTCGGTCCAACTTGCTCCAATTTAAACCCTCATGCTTGGATACTTTAGACTAGCCACAGTGGGAGTAACTTCAGCAGTAACATCGAGTCCAACTCAGCAAATTTGCTTATGTGGCAGTGAGTTAATGAGCAGAGATGTAGATAGAGTAACTTAGCTAGTTACTGTAACATCACATGTCCCAATGCAATATGAGTCTATAACCTAATAAATGAAGCTTTGCATGTTACCACACTTATGTTACCACCCATTATGAAGGTAGTAACATAGTCTAGGAATATGTGTATGTTACTAGTGTATGTTACTCACCACTGTGGCTAGTCTTAGGGCTATTTGAGCCCCAACTAGCTCAAACTAACTCTAACCCATGGATCCAAACAGGGCCTATGGCCTGTCTCGACGCGGAGCAGTCACGTGCACCGGGAAGCGGCGCTCTCTCGGCCGTTGTGCCACTTCAAAGCCGGCGCCAGTGAGAGGTCGCCTCCACTCTGGCCCGGCATTAATGAGGCACTGACGCTCCAGGGCGACGCTGACCGTTTCACGCGGGAAGCGCGCGCTGGCAAGGGAGTACAGGTTTTGAACCGTTTCAGGTGTAGTAGTAATGGTAGTTTGCAAAACTACTCAATTACTGCACTCGGTTTCCTAAGAAATTGTGGTAAAAAATGTTACTCCACAACCCGCTTCCCTTCTCCTTCCTGCTCGTGATTTACGTGGCCATGTTAACATGGTTGTGTCAAAAAAATGTCACTTCCTGCTCGTGATTTGCGTTATATAATTACAAGCAAGATTCTCGTGCATTGCACGGAACATCAATATGCATTCTTTTACAAAACAGCTGTTGTGATTGACCCATGTGTAAAAACTAATGATATCTCAAGAATTTTATCGGAAAACTGGTATCTCGAGAATGTCATCAAAAAAATGAAAGATGAGAGATAAGGCGAGGATGACTGGAGCGTGGTGGTAACTGGTGGTCGGAATGGGCGGAGGCATGGGGATGGATGGCACCGGCAGGCGGCAGCGGCCACCATGCATGCTAGATTGTTCCAGAGACTTATTCCTTTTTTAATTGCTAAGCAATGAGGTTGCGGGAGATAATGATGTGGAGAGAGGTGCGGGTATCTTTTGTAAAATTATCATAGTTTGCTTTCTATCCGTCAGATATAGATCATACGGTCTATATTACAAGATGGCAGGCACACCATCATCGCCAACTCGTTTTTTTGTAAGGGTACAGATGATAAGTTTGCTGACTACTAAAGTAAAGTGGAATCTGTCCATGTTATGCAAGTAAATAAAGGTGATTGTTTATCATACGGGTAAGGTTGGATGAAGGGTGGTAGGAACAAATGCTCCACCTAGAGCATGTGTGTGTGAGATGGAGTCTTAGTGTGTGTGTGGGGTGTGTGTGTGTGTGTGAGAGAGAGAGAGAGAGAGAGAGAGAGGAGAGAGATGGAGTTTTGGTTTGTGTGTGTGAGAGAGAGAGAGAGGAGAGAGAGAGATGGAGTCTTAGTTTGTGTGAGAGAGAGAGATGGAGTCTAAGTGTGTGTGTGGGGGGGTGCGTGCCTGTGTGTGTGTGTTTGTGTGTGTGTGTGAGAGAGATAGAGAGAGATGGAGTCTTAGTGTGTGTGGGAGGGGTGAGTGCGTGCATGTGTGTGTGTGTGTGTGTGTGTCGCGGGGTCCTCTGTGGCAGATGTAATTTAAGTGTGCATGGCTTCATCATAGAGAGGTGATGTGTATGGCAGAGGCCACCAACGATGGGGTGCGAGAGAGAAAATGCCCGTAGAGAGGGAAGAGAAGGTGCGTGCGCGTGAGAGGAGTCGACATCGAGAGAACGTGTTTGTTCGAGAGACACCGAGGAAGACTACTATATATTGATGGTGCATGTAGGCGGGAATTAAACAAAGGGATGGTCTTATTGGTTTCGGGGATATAGGGGAAGAGTGAGAGGCGCGCGGGGGGGGGGGGGGTAGCTAGAAGGAGATTGTTAAGTGTGAGTGTGTGTTTTGCCCATCCAGGAGGAAGTTATGTGCACAAAAGAGGAGAAAGATTCGATGTGGCGTTAGGATTGAGGGTAATTAACTACGTATGGAGACATAGAGACCTTGAACGTGCATGTGTGAGAGGTATACATGTATACGTGGGATGTGTGTGTGTGCGCGCGCATGATCGAGATAAAAGGAAGAATACATAAGTCATAAGATCAACGACATGGGAGAGACAGGTCGGTATGACAATATGCATGCATGTGAGAATGCAGGGAAGAAGGCCCGACAATTGAGCATCTGTTTTTGTCTTTAAGAGATAGTGGCGTGGGCTGGAGCATGCATCTATGGCGAGCAGAGGGGCTGAGGCGCAACGATTGTGCAAAAGAGATCAACCTATAAATGCATATGTATGGAGAGACATATATAGTGTGGGTGATAGGAAGCAAGACTCCGTGCGAGAAAGAAATGTTGACGGAGAAACTACAGATATATACAGAGATGGAGATGCTAGCTAGAGGGACATCCGTTAGTTTGGGTGTTGGAGATAACCACCGGGTGGTTCAAAGGGTGAAGTTATATATGTGTGTGAGAGGGCACTTGACTGCATGTAGAGAGAAACATATGTAGTGTGCGTGATAGGAATCAAGACTGAGGGCGAGAAAGAAGGTTGATGGAGAAACAGATAAATAGAAAGATAAAGATGCTAGCTAGTGTGTGTTAGAGATAGGAGTCGAGTGGATCAGAAGGCTGGGTTATGTGTGTGGGTGTGAGAGAGATAGAGAGAGGGTGCATGTGAGTCACATACAAACAGATATCAGAGAGAAATGAGGTCCAGAGAGACGGAGTTTTGTGTCTGCGAGAGAGAAAGATATTTCACAACGAGAGTGATAGCTAGAGAGACATATGATGGAACACAAGATATCTCTAGGGAGAGAGGGTGTGTTTGAGCGACATACAAGAGAACAATGGAGAAATATGAGACCCTGGGAGACAGAATTTGTGTTTGTGTGTGAGAAAGAGATATTGAAGAGGAAGAGTTGTAGGTTCTCATATCTAAGGAGCGAAAGACATCTTTGTATGAGGGGTGTGCGAGTGGCACACATGGGAATAGTTGAGAGAAATGAGACCCCAGGAGACAAAGTTTTGTGTTTGTGTGAGAGAAAGAGATTCCACATGGAGAATCATAGCTAGAGACACATAGCAGGGAGCGAGATATACTTAGAGAGAGATAGAGTGATGAAGGTCGAGGGAGAGAGTACCGTCAGTGTGTTACGAAGATAAAAGATCATTGTCGACATACAGGTAGCATGAGAGATGCCTGAGAGACGATGAACGCGTATAGGTCTAGAGAGATAGTCCTATATAAGCATGAGTGATAGCTATATGAGACGAATATCTGGATTAAAGGGGATTCAAATATTTAAACTAGAGATCATGACATCGATAATATCATAACACAAATTGGTGTATCAAACATGCATATTCATTTGAATTTGGGCACACGTGTAATGTTATATAGTTTATCAATATTGGTGATCCATAGATTCTTCAATTAAAAAAAATGCATGGTTTATATGCAATTAATGTCTAAACGGTATTACACTATATGTTGCGTGTGTGAAACACATTATACATGTTTGAGAAGTTAAAAAAACCGCATGAAACACACATTAATTGGAGACAGTTAGCGAGGAACCCATACTTCACTGGCCACACCACTAGCCCCACCACACAGGACCTGCACTCCAGCAAAAGGTATACCAATTTCATTTGCCATAGCACGAGCCATACCACAGAAAAATCCCACTCCAGCAAAAAGTACAGCAAGTCCACCGGCCGAAGACCTATCCCAACTGCAGAGACGACCAATTCCTGCAGGTTGGAACCCCATTCCATTTATTCCCAGTTGAAAAGACAATGCTTTCAATGTTGTTAGGGACTACGTGCATATATTCCCATCATGGGAAGATTATAGTGAAGACAAAACACCATTTTCACATCTTCCTATCCAACTTACGTGTAAGTGCTATTATTCCTGGTTACTATTTTCCTGTTTTCTGCTGATCGAACACATCAATGATTTACATTACATTGTTGTAACTAGCTGAGGGTCAATCTGGATAGTCATGAAGAGCCAAGCTTGCTTGTGCTTTTCAAGGAAGCATTGCAGCAGTATCGGTGTTACCTGAGGAAATCACACTTTGATGGCAAGTTTATAAACGAATTTCCGGTGAAGTCTCCTGTGCTAAATTTGGAAGACATTGAATGGAAAAACCTTGTTATGCACTGGTCTCGTTCCCAGGATGAGGTACTGTCTATGAAATCACATGACAATTTGAACTTCTACTTTTCTGTAGGTTCCTTACGGATCTTTTTTGCAGGAAATCTGCTCGAAGAAGAATTCCAGTTTGAAAAGAACGACAGGATATCGCAAATATGCTGCCCGCTGCTTTGCTCTTGTTAGTACCTGTTGTCCTGTATCACTGTACTTGCATACATACTTGGTTCATTATGTGACAGCAGTATGCATGATAGCTTGCTTATCAATTGTTCGCTCCAAATTATCTGATCTATATGAATGGTTACATTAGTGTAGAATACATCCAATGCCAATGAATTTTTTTAGCTCTGCATTGTTCTTGTAAGTACATGTTGTCCTTTATCAGTGTACTTATATTGATAGGTAGTTGTTCATGTACCATCACTCTGCAGCTTATTTTCCTTTGCCCTCCATTTTCTACACAGCAGATCTGTATTTACTCTTACCATAAGGTTAGTACTGAAGAACTTCAGCTGTGCATTGCTCTTGGCTGTGCCTTTTGCCTGTATTGCTGCACATACATTTATAGCTACTTGGTTATGTAGCATCACTCTTCATATTATCTTAAATATTCTCCATTTTTTCGTATATTATCACATCTATATTTACTCTTAACAAAATGTAGAATAAAGGCAATGCTTATGAAGAACATTTTGTGCTAAACTTCTTGAATTGCCCCCCCCCCCCCCCCCATCAGCATGGAAAAGGGCTTTATAGAGCCTGTCTTCACCAGCAATGTAAGTTTGTCCTTTTCAAGCCTTCAAACTTTGTTGTGTATATTTGGTTAGGCATGACTGCAACAACTATTTATTTTTGGTGTTTGCATCAAATTGCATGTTTAAAGTTTATTATGTAGTTCATAAACAAAAGTTTGTCCTTCTCAATTTAAGTTTTCAGTTGTACAACCAAGTTCCTTCTTCATACCATGTAAATTAAACTATACAGAGCAAGTGATCTTCTTTTGCACTGCATGTATGCTTCTGTTCTTCATCCGTAATACAGTGGTGTGGTGAACCTACCCACTACAGCACAATGTCATATTCTGCAATGTCTTAACTATGAACAATGTCATATCACCTGCAAAAAAAGATTCTACTACTCCCTCCGTCCGAAAATACTTGTCATTGAAATGGATGTATCTAGATGTATTTTAGTTTTACACACATCCATTTTGATGACAAGTAATTCCGGATGGAGGGAGTATTATTTAAACCGTCTCTTTATTTGCCGATCTGAAATGGGATAAATTGACAGCACACTAACCATTAATACTTATGAGTTCTTGATCTGTAATCCAGTGGTGTCGTGAAGCTGCCAACTCCTTCACAATGTCATTTCCTGCCATGTCTTGACCTGAACAATACCATATTGTGTTAATGCAATTTTAAACTGTGTCACTTTATTCGTCAGCAAGAAATGTGATGAATTGTCAGCACTGATACTTTATGTGCAAAACCTGTCATCTATCTGCTTGTTTATCCTTCAGAGTGAGGAAGATATAAGTGTTGAACAAGCGCAGTCTCATCATCTTGCTCAGCTGCTTGCGCTGCAGCTCCCCAGCAGGGCTAACCGTTCTTGAACTCTATTGAAGTGCTGTTGGTTTCGTATATTATTTTGTCGGCGTGTTTATTTGCACTAGTGGCGATCTTTGATGCCCAGTGTATGTAATCTGCTGTCTGCTTGTGCTTTATTATGATAGTGGCGAACTTTGATGCCCAGCGGATGTAATATGCCGTAATTTCTTTATTGTATAGTTTAGGTTTTTTCTTATTCACGATGCTGCAGTTATTTTACTATATATATACATCCTGTCTTCGCAGTAAACCGGCCAAACCGTAAACTTACAGTACATAATCAGGCCGTCATGCAATCACGGTGTATGATCCGCATCATGGGTCCCGTCAAACTGGCCCACTAGTAGATTCGGCCCTTTAATAGGCCGAGTAACCCCCTGCCCTCTTTTTGCAAGAAAACTCAATGGGCATTTAGGAGGCTGAGAAATAGGCTGGACCTGAAACATGCCGAATAGCTCACGGGCCGGCAGCAGCCCGAAATGGACCCCGGCCCATCATTGTGCGAATCAATTCACGGGATTTTAACAGGCCAAAGTTGTCTCGGTCCTTGTTTGGCCCAATCAGATATCGGCTGTGAGCAGGCTGGATGCAAACCGGGCCGTTGTTAGGCCCAACTATATGACGGGCTTTTAACAGGCCGAAATTAATATAGGGCCGAAATGTTAAATGGGCCCTTAACAGGCTGAAACTAATATCAGGCCGAATTACTAAATGGGCCTTTAGCAAGTGGGCCCAAAAGCATAGCGTCCAGTCAACGGGCCGAATCTAATATGGGCCATAATTGAGCCCAAAGCCTCTTAAAGGGTCGGACCTGATCTGGGCCGTGATTTGGCCCAGAAAGTGGGAGGCTTTTAACGGGCCGGATCTTATATGGGCCATTATTAGGCCCAGAACGTGGCAGGCCATTAATGGACCGGATCAAATATGGGCCGACATTTGGCCCAAAACATGGCAGCCAGTTAATGGGCCGGCCTACTAGGGTCCTCAAAATCTTGTGGGCCTACAGCTGGGCCGGCCCATTAATGTCGGTGAAATCTCGTGGGCCTTTAGCTGGGTTGGCCGATTAATATCCGCAAGAATTTTGTGGGCCTTTACATGGGCCGGTGCTACGTCTTGAGCTTGCGTTGGTTTTCCTCGAAGAGGAGAGGGTGATGCAGCGAAGTGTAACGTAAGTATTTCCCTCATTTTTGAGAACCAAGGTATCAATCCAGTAGGAGGCTCCTAAAAAGTCCCACGCACCTACACAAACAAACTGAGAACTCACAACCAACTCAATAAAGGGGTTGTCAACCCCTTCACGGCCACTTGCGAAAGTGAGATCTAATAAAGATAGTATGATAAGATAAATATATTTTTGGTATTTTATAAGATAGATGAAAAAAGTAAAGATGCAAATAAAGTAGATTGAAAGCAAATATGATAAGAGATAGACCCGGGGGCCATAGGTTTCACTAGAGGCTTCTCTCAAGATAGCATAAGTATTACGGTGGGTGAACAAATTACTGTCGAGCAATTGATATAAAAGCACATAGTTATGAGCTTATCTAGGCATGATCATGTATATAGGCATCACGTCCATAACAAGTAGACCGACTCCTGCCTGCATCCACTACTATTACTCCACACATCGACAGCTATCCAGCATGCATCTAGAGTATTAAGTTCATAAGAACAGAGCAACGCATTAAGCAAGATGACATGATGTAGAGGGATAAACACATGCAATATGATATAAACCCCATCTTGTTATCCTCGATGGCAACAATACAATACGTGTCTTGCAACCCTTTCTATCACTGGGTAAGAACACCGCAAGATTGAACCCAAAGCTAAGCACTTCTCCCATGGCAAGAAAGATCAATCTAGTAGGCCAAACCAAACTGACAATTCGAAGAGACTTTCAAAGATAACTCAGTCATACATAAAAGAATTCAGAGAAGATTCAAATATTATTCATAGATAAACTTGATCATAAACCCACAATTCATCGGATCTCGACAAACACACCGCAAAAAGAGTTTACATCGAATAGATCTCCACAAGAGAGGGGGAGAACATTTTATTGAGATCCAAAAAGAGAGAAGAAGCCATCTAGCTAATAACTATGGACACGTAGGTCTGTGGTAAACTACTCACAACTCATCGGAGGGGCAAGGATGTTGATGTAGAGGCCCTCCGTGGTTGCTTCCTCCTCCGGCAGAGTGCCGACAAGGGCTCCAAGATGGGATCTCGCGGATACAGAAGGTTACGGGGGTGGAAATTGTGTTTCATGGTGCTCCTGGATGTTTTCGGGGTATGTAGGTATATATAGGAAGAAGAAGTACGTCGGTGGACGCCCGAGGGGCCCACGAGACAGGGGGCGCGCCCTCCTATCTCGTGGGGCCCTCGGAGCTTTCTTGACTTGCACTCCAGGCTCTCCGGATCAGATTTGTTCCAAAAATAACGCTCCCGAAGGTTTCATTCCGTTTGGACTCTGATATTCCTTTACTTCAAACTACTGAAATAGGCAAAAAAACAGCAATATGGGCTGGGCCTCCGGTTAGTAGGTTAGTCCCAAAAATGATATAAATGTGTAAAATAAAGCCCATAGACATCCAAAAGGGGTAATATAATAGCATGGAACAATCAAAAATTATAGATACATTGAAGACGCATCAAGCATCCCCAAGCTTAATTCCGGCTCGTCCTCGAGTAGGTAAATGATAAAAAAGAAATTTTTGATGTGGAATGCTACCTAGCATAATGAATGTTCAGATCCAAATGAATACAAAATAAAAGTTCATATTGACATAAGAAATAGTAATACTTCAAGCATACTAATCAAAGTAATCATGTCTTCTCAAAATAACATGGCTAAAGAAAGTTATCCCTACAAAATCATATAGTCTGGCTATGCTCTATCTTCATCACACAAAGTATTTAATCATGCACAACCCCGATGACAAGCCAAGCAATTGTTTCATACTTTAATAATCTCAAACTTTTTCAACTTTCACGCAATACATGAGCGTGAGCCATGGACATAGCACTATATGTGGAATAGAAGGGTAGTTATGGAGAAGACAAAAAAATAGAGAAGATAGTCTCACATCAACTAGGCATATCAACGGGCTATGAAGATGCCCATTAATAGATATCAATGTGAGTGAGTAGGGATTGCCATGCAACGGATGCACTAGAGCTATAAATATATGAAAGCTCAACAAAAGAAACTAAGTGGGGTGCATCCAATTTGCTTGCTCACGAAGACCTAGGGAACTTTTGAGGAAGCCCATCATTGGAATATACAAGCCAAGTTCTATAATGAAAAATTCCCACTAGTATATGAAAGTGACAATATATGAGACTCTCTATCATGAAGATCATGGTGCTATTTTTAAGCACAAGTGTGGAAAAAGAGATAGTAGCATTGTCCCTTCTCTCTTTTTCTCTCATTTTTCTTTTTTTCTTTTTTATCTTTTCTTTTTTTCTTTGGCCCCCCTTTTTTTCTTTTTGGCCTTTCTCTTTTTTTCTCTTTTTTTGTAAAGTCCGATGTCTAATCCCGACTTGTGGGGGAATCATAGTCTTCATCATCCTTTCCTCACTAGGACAATGCTCTAATAATGAAGATCATCACACTTTTATGGATTTACAACTCAAAGCTAGAACAAGATATGTCTCTATATGAATGCCTCCGGATTTTTTTAGTATTATTATTATTTTATTTTTTTATCTTTTTTTTTATTTTTTTATTTTTAGGCGACAAAACAAGTTCGCCTCCCACCTAGCTCCTCCCACCTTGCGCCGGTGGCCACTCTGGCCCCGGCGGCCACCCCCTCCCTACCAGTGGCCACTCCGGCCCTGGTAGCCACCTCACTCCTCAAGATGATGCCCTTTGCCCTGAACTTTGATCGAGGGAAGAAGTTTCAAGCGGATATGAAGGCCAAGTTTGGGCACCCGGTGGTTTTCTCCCCGGGCTTTCGTCAAAAGGAGTTCACTATGGTGGTTTGTTTTGCCCGTGCTTCTTTCAGGCTTAATGTGCACACTATTAGTGTTTCTCTTCTTGCCATGTTTGGGGGCTATGCGCAAGGATTTCGTGTTCGTTTCTTAAAGGATAGGTCGTTCAAGTTTTCGGTTGCTTTTAAAGCAGTGGGTTTTGAGATCTATAATGCGGGTAAAATCGTTGAGAAAGATTTTGAGTTGGTTTTTAACCTCTGGAACTTTGGTGGCACAAATTGGCAACGTGAAGAGGCTCTGTTCTATGCTGAGCTTGACAAAGAAAGGACTTTAGTGGGTAGGTCCGGCAAGGCCATTGTTCCTCACTCCGGCGATCACCAGAGCTATTCCACAGTGGTGAGGGATGGCAGATCAGTTTTCGAGCGATTATCAGGGCGCATTCAAGAGGGCACTAATCAAGGTAGTAATAATAATGATTCATTACTCCTTAACCCTAGTAAGGCCAGGCCACTGATGGAGCACCAAGGCACTCAACGTTCACATAATCACGTGATCTGCTATGCATGCGGGGCCAACGGTCACATGGCCCGTTTTTGCACTACACCAAATTTACCTGGGCTCTGGCCTTTTATTCCTTTTGACACTTTCGAGAGCCCACCAGAAGAGGCCTGGGCCGAGGGTGCAGTGGAGTCTTGGTTTCGGTGTCTTGGGCCGGCGGCACAGACTCGGCAGGTGCCTTCATTTAAGGAGCTGGTCAAGGATTTTTTTTCCCAAACTTCCAGCCGAGACCGACGCTTGCCTCCTCGCCTTCCACTTCACCTTCCTTCCCTGCTGCCACCTCTGCTTCAGCCTCGACAAGCTCGCCGCCGCTGCCATTGTTGTTGGACGGGGCTCTGGTTACATCCTTGCCAGAGTCGTCGTCGATGGCCAATATCCCAATAGACCCGCAACCTTTCATCCCGCAAGGTTTCCAGATTCATGCCATTGAGGGTCGCAATGGCGTTTCTCGCGTGATTGTCCCGCATCGCCAGAGAAGGCACGAGGATTGGGCGATTGCAAGCATCTTCCTACATCCGAATGAGGTATTCTTTCCAAATGTGTGTGATGTTCTAGAGAAGTTTCTTCAGCAAGTTGCACAAGTTGGATTTACAGAAATCCAGCCCTGCCCTTTTGAGGAAGCCTACATCAGGTTCACGCATGTCAGAGATCGAGACAGGCTCATTCAGTAGGGTCCACATGCTTTTGGTGATGTTTTTATCTCTTTTATGAAGCGCAATCAAGGTAGAAACTGGCGTCGTGTCCATTTCAACAAAACTTTTTGGTTGCTGTTTGTGGGGGGCCCGTTTGATTTCTGTAACTCTGAAGATATAGCTTCTGCGATTTCCAAGTGGGGTAAGATCATTAGTTGGGAAAGAGAGGATGCATTGAAGGGTAAGATTTTGTTTAAGGCTAGAGTCACAGAGCTTGGAGACATCCCAAAGAGTATTAGATGGTCTGAAGGAGAACAATTTGAGGAGGAATCTTGGACCTGCTCTGTTGAGGTTCTTCTTGAGGAAATGTTGGGTGGTGGACCTGCTGAAGCAGATCCATGTCCACCTGATGGTGTGGACCCACACCCTGTACCTCAGCATGCCAATGATTTCCCTGGTTTTCAACCTCTGCCTGGTCATAACATGCATGCTCCTAATGAAGACTGGGATGATTGGGAAGAGCAAGTAGAGCAAGGGGATCATTGGTCTTTCCCACAGCCAACTCCTATTCTACCTCAACAGCCTCCAATTGAGATTCCAGCTCTGCCAAAGGATGGAGCACCCAACAGCAGCATTACCACTACTGTTTCTCTTTTTGATGGCTTACTATCATTGACTCACTTATCCAGTGAAGAGGTCAACCAAGGTGTGCAAGTTCCTCCACTTGGTCAAGGGCTTCTTAACATTGCTATGGCTTATAACGCTGTGGGAGAGGATGAGGATTTACATGTGCTGCAACACAATGAACATCCACAGCAGAATGTGGACTTACAGCAAGCAGTTATTTCTCTGAATATGGTTGCTGCAGAACAGCTAAACCTGCAGCCAGTTCCCACTGATGATATGCTCACTGCTGTTAGAGTCACTGAAGTTACTGGCAACTTTGTGCCAAACTTAGCCATAGACAAGCAACTTGAAATTAGGATGGAAATTCCTTCTTCTGAAAAGAGTGCAGTACCTTGTGGTGTTTTTGATAGTGTTGCTGCTGAGGCTGCTACCACTACACAACAAAATACTATCCCAGATATCAAGGGCAAGGCAGATGTTCCAGTCCCTCACATTGGCTCCTCTTCTGAAGCAAACCCTAAAGGTAACTATGGGTCCTTCTCTTTGTCAGGCTCCCCTTCTATGTTTGACTTGCATACATTGGCACAAGATCATGCTTTACAAGTTATTGATGGCTCTCATTTAATCTCTGAAGAAGGGCTAGGATTATGGATTCAGCACTTTGCACCAGCAACCCAAGCAGATACTCCAACTTTTAAAATTGAAATTCCAGTAAGTTGGTTTAATTTCATAATCCATTTGCTCTTGACACCTGATAAGTTTGGATGGACTATGCATTTGCTCAAATCTGATATATGGAAACTGTTGACTGCTAATTGTGAGCAAGAAGAAACTCTGCTTTTTCACATACCTGATAGATGTACCACTTCTCAGGCACCCACTTGCAGAGATTTTATCCTGGGGCTGGGAAAGGAAAATGAAGGTATTAGTCCTACTGCTCATTCCTCCACTGGGGCAAGTAGTCCTCTGCAACAATTGTCTCCAAATAATGTCCTGCCACTTGGAGAGGCCATTTCAAGAAAGAGAAGAGATAAAGAACCTATGGTGGCAACAGAGGTAGGAAGGAGTGACAGGATTAAAAAAGATAATAAGGGATTTAGAAGGAAATCATGTGATGCTAAATCTTGTTTGCCATGTAATGCTATACCTCCACTTATTCAGAATTCGGAGGTTAAAAATCTGTCTAAATCTTTCTGTAAGGTTGCTGAGGATGAGCTTCAAGAAAAACTGTCCAAGAAACCTAAGAAGAAGGGACAGGATGATGTGGCCAAGGTGTCCAAGGCCACAGGAGATGCAGCTCAATCAAGGCCCGTCTGATGATGAGTCTACAACAGCAGCATATGTTAGTTAGCAGAATGGTCTGATGTTCTATTTTGGGAACTTGTTGTCATTTGTATGCAGTGAACTGTAGCCCTTGCACCTGCTGCATAATGGATGTTAGCCCTAGGTGGCATCTTTTGTCTGGTTTCTGTACTATGCTAAAATGTCAGTTATGGTATCCTGATATGAGAGAGAGTACTGTTTTTTTGCTCCTGTGAATTCTGTTGGATATCAGTACTGGTTGCTATGGTTTTTCTGGTCTTATGCTGTTGTCCAAAATTGGTATATGTCACCTTGCTCTAGGTGTATTGTTATTTCTGTGGATCACAATAACATTGATGTTTGGGATATTCATCAGGGGGTGGGCCCTGATGAGAAAAGAAACATAAAGTTGGTTTTTAATGAATAACAATAGGACTTGGAACATCCAAAACTGGAATGTGAGGGGTATCAATTCATCTGATAAATGGTTAGCCATCAGGCAAAAAGTGGAAGAAAGTGCAGCTGGGATTGTGTGCTTGCAGGAAACTAAAAGAGAACATTTTGATTTAGCCTATATCCATAAAGTATGTCCCCAGAGGTTTAGTAAATTTGAATACTTGCCTTCCATTGGGGCATCAGGTGGTATCCTCACTGCTTGGAATGGAGCTTTATTTACTGGGGATCTTATGTTTCAAAACAGGTTTTCTTTATCCATTCAGTTCACTTGCAGAATATCCTCCAAAAGTTGGATCCTCACAAACATCTATGGTCCTTGCAGCCATGAGGATAAAATTGAGTTCATTGACTGGTTTGGTAATATTCAAATGCCTAATGATGTGGATTGGATTATCATGGGAGATTTTAACTTCATTAGAACACCTGAAGACGGAAACAGACCTGGAGGGGATGTTAATGAAATGCTTATGTTTAATGAGGCTATAAGTGAACTTGGTTTGATTGAAATTCCTCTAAAAGGCAGGCAGTTTAGCTGGAGTAATGATGTCTACTACACAACCTTCTTCTTGTTGACATTGTTGGGCCTGCAAGTGCACAGGTTTGTAGGACAGTAGCAAATTTCCCTCAAGTGGATGACCTAAGGTTTATCAATCCGTAGGAGGCGTAGGATGAAGATGTCCTCTCTCAAACAACCCTGCAACCAAATAACAAAGAGTCTCTTGTGTCCCCAACACACCCAATACAATGGTAGATTGTATAGGTGCACTAGTTCGGCGAAGAGATGGTGATACAAGTGCAATATGGATGGTAGATAAAGGTATTTGTAATCTAGGGTTCATACTTTCACTAGTGCAAGTTCTCTCAACAATAATAAAATAGATAGATAATATGACAAGCCCTCAACATGCAACAAAGAGTCACTCCGAAGCCACTAATAGCGGAGAACAAACATAGAGATTATGGTAGGGTACAAAACCACCTCAAAGTTATTCTTTCGGATCGATCTATAAAAGAGTTCGTACTAGAATAACACCTTAAGACACAAATAAACCAAAACCCTAATGTCACCTAGATACTCCATTATCACCTCAAGTATCCGTGGGCATGATTATACGATATGCATCACACAATCTCAGATTCATCCAACCAACACAAAGTACTTCAAAGAGTGCCCAAAAGTTTCTATCGGAGAGTCAAGAACGTGTGCCAACCCCTATGCATAGGTTCCCAATGTCACGAAACCCGCAAGTTGATCACCAAAACATACATCAAGTGGCACATGATATCCCATTGTCACCACAGATAATCACGGCAAGACATACATCAAGTGTTCTCATAAAAGACTCAATCCGATAAGATAACTTCAAAGGGGAAACTCAATTCATCACAAGAGAGTAGAGGGGGAGAAACATCATAAGATCCAACTACAATAGCAAAGCTCGGGATACATCAAGATCGTGCCATAGAGGGAACACGAGAGAGAACACGAGAGAGAGAGAGAGAGAGAGAGAGAGAGAGAGAGAGAGAGAGAGAGATCAAACACATAGCTACTGGTACATACCCTCAGCCCCGAGGGTGAACTACTCCCTCCTCGTCATGGATAGCGCCGGGATGATGAAGATGGCCACCGGTGATGGGATCCCCCTCCGGCAGGGTGCCAGGAAGGGCTCCCGAGAGGTTTTTGGTGGCTACAGAGGCTTGCGGAAGTGGAACTCCCGATCTATCTTCTGTTCTGGAAGTTTTAGGGTACGTAGGTATATATGGGTGAAAGGAGTACGTTGGTGGAGCTACGGGGGCCCCACGAGGTAGGGGCGCACCCGGGGGGGTGGGCGCGCCTCCCACCCTCGTGGGCAGCCCGTATCTCCCCTGCGTGCACTCCAAGTTCCCTGGGTTGCTTTCCTTCCAAAAATAACTTCTCCAGTTGATTTCGTTCCGCTTTGATTCCGTCTGATATTCCTTTTCCTCGAAACACTGAAATAGGCATACAATAGCAAATCTGGGTTGGGCCTCCGGTTAATAGGTTAGTCCCAAAAATAATATAACAGTGGATAATAAAGCCCAATATTGCCTAAAACAGTAGATAATATAGCATGGAGCAATCAAAAATTATAGATACGTTGGAGACGTATCAAGCATCCCCAAGCTTAATTCCTACTCGTCCTCGAGTAGGTAAATGATAAAAAAGAACTTTTGATGCGGAGTGCTACTTGGCATAATTTCAATGTAATTCTTCTTACTTGTGATATGAATATTCAGATCCGAAAGATTCAAGACAAAAGTTCATATTGACATAGAAATAATAATACTTCAAGAATACTAATAAAAGCAATCGTGTCTTGTCAAAATAACATGGAAAAATAAAGTTATCCCTACAAAATCGTATAGTATGTCTATGCTCCATCTTCCCCACACAAAATATTTAAATGATGCACAACCCCAATGACAAGCCAAGCAATTGTTTCATACTTTAACATTTTCAAAACTTTTTCAATCTTCACGTAATACATGAGCGTGAGCCATGGATATAGCACTATATGTGAAATATAATGGTGGTTGTGGAGAAGACAAAAAGAGGGAAGATAGTCTCACATCAACTAGGCGTATCAACGGGCTATGGAGATGCCCATCAATAGATATCAATGTGAGTGAGTAGGGATTGCCATGCAACAGATGCACTAGAGCTATAAGTATATGAAAGCTCTACATAAGAAACTAAGTGGGTGTGCATCCAACTCGCTTGCTCACGAAGACCTAGGGCATTTTGAGGAAGCCCATCATTGGAATATACAAGCCAAGTTCTATAATGAAAAATTCCCACTAGTATATGAAAGTGACAAAATGAGAGACTCTCTATCATGAAGATTTTGGCCTCTTTTTTTTCTTTTTTTTTCGTCAGGAGTCTCATCCCTACTTGTGGGGGAATCATAGTCTCCATCATCCTTTCCTCACTTGGGACAATGCTCTAATAATGATGATCATCACACTTTTATTTTTCTTACAACTCAACAATTACAACTTGATACTTAGAACAAAGTATGACTCTATATGAATGCCTCCGGCGGTGTACCGGGATATGCAATGAATCATGAGTGACATGTATGAAAGAATTATGAACGGTGGCTTTGCCACAAATACGATGTCAACTACATGATCATGCTAGCAATATGACAATGATGGAGCGTGTCATAATAAACGGAACAGTGGAAAGTTGCATGGCAATATATCTCGGAATGGCTATGAAAATGCCATAATAGGTAGGTATGGTGGCTGTTTTGAGGAAGGTATATGGTGGGTGTATGATACCGGCGAAAAGTGTGCGGTACTAGAGAGGCTAGCAAAGGTGGAAGGATGGGAAAAAATGCGTATAATCCATGAACTCAACATTAGTCATAAAGAACTCATATACTTATTGCAAAAATCTATCAAAGCAAAGTATTACGTGCATGCTCCTATGGGGATAGATTGGTAGGAAAAGACCATCGCTCGTCCCCGACCGCCACTCATAAGGAAGACAATCAATAAATAAATCATGCTCCGAGTTCATCACATAACGGTTCACCATACGTGCATGCTACGGGAATCACAAACTTTTAACACAAGCATTTCTCAAATTCACAATTACTCAACTAGCACGACTTTGATATTATCACCTCCATATCTCAAAACAATTATCAAGCATCAAACTTATCTTAGTATTCAGCGCACTCAAAAGAAAGTTTCACATATCTTGAACACCAAGTATATTAACATTAAGCAAATTACCATGCTATTAACGACTCTCACAATAATCTAAGTGAAGCATGAGAGATCAATAGTTTCTTTAAAATAAATCCACCACCGTGCTCTAAAAGATCTAAGTGAAGCACTAGAGAAAAAATTATCACGCTCAAAAGATATAAGTGAAGCACTATGAGCAAAACTATCAAGCTCAAAAGGTATAAGTGAAGGACTATGAGCAAAACTATCAAGCTCAAAAGATATAAGTGAAGCACATAGAGTATTCTAACAAATTCCAATTCATGTATGGCTCTCTAACGTATACTTCTGGAACTCCAAAAATCCTAAGCAATTCGTATCAAACGTATACTTCTGGAACTCCAAAAATCTAAGTGAAGCATGAGAGATCAATAGTTTCTTCTGTATCAAACGTATACTTCTGGAACTCCAAAAATCCTACCAAATTAGGAAGTCCTAAGCAATTCGTGTACCAATCCAGAGAAAAAAGAACCAGATCATAAGCATGTTTATGTGAACTAGTCATCGACCCGTGCACCTGCACGGGCTAGTCATTATTTTTGAAATGTGTAAACTCATAATTATTAATGAAATTTTATTCTATAATCAAATATTATATGTTGAAAATATCGAAAGCTTTAGAAAGTTCTTTCAAATATTACTGTTAGAAAGACTTGAAACATTTGGTCTTGAGAAATGCTACCACATAGGGGAAATTGAGTTAATAATGTCAATGTTGTATCCATTATAATGGAATATATTGGCCGTATATGTTATGTATATTTCACAATACATAAGTACATATTATATGTACTTTAGAAGTGAAAAATCTAACTTCACAAACATACATTAAACTACAGCAGTCATCAACCTGTGCAAATGCAAGTGCTAGTTTTCTAGGCAATAGGTAACCAAAATTCCTTTCAAAATATTTTATATATGCACGTGTACAAATAGGAAGTCTTGGTAATCAGCTCTCGGAAGTTCCTTAATTTTACATGATATCAAACAAAATGGAGTATGTTCATGTGTGTAGATGGGGAATATGAGTGCTAAGAGCAATGAAATAGAGCGTGCAATGAGTACCAGGCTACCAACTCAGTTTTTTTTTCCTAAACAAAATGATAACAGCAACGTTCTTAACAAAAAATAAAACTGTTGGTCACGACTAAATTTCTGGTTCTGGGCAACAACCACTTTATCTGTTGGACCTCCAACAATTTTGTTGGCAAATGACTACTCCCTCATCCCTCCAATCCAAAAAAGTGTCGCAGCTTTTGTTCAAAGCCGAGACACTTTTTTTGGACTGCAGCGAGTATATTATAGAGTGAATAAGCTAAAACATATATTTACTAAACTGTCAGCATCAGCATGTGCCGCATATTTGTATCAATTGTAGATGAGAGATTCTACCTGGAACTTGCACTTGGCGGCACTAACAGCCTTTAGCATACAAACTAGCAAAGTGGCCCGCTCGATGTGCGGGCTAGATCTTTAGAAATTTCAGTAATGATAATATATTATTTATTTTTCCCATAAATTTGAGACCATATGTGATGACATGTACGATAGTGCTTTTATGAACAACGTTTTCTCTGAGGTGTATTCTTTCTGTTGACATATAAATATGTATATTATTCACTTATCATTTACCTGCTTAGTATGCATGCTATACTAAATGTTTTTTTTTGATGAATCACATTGGGCATTTTATATTTTATATCATTTTTCTAGCATTTTTTGTTTTAAACACATATTTATTTGCGCGGTTTAGTACTTATCAAAATTTAGTAACACAACAAAAATGAGAACACATCATTTGATTTGTCTATAGAAATTTGGTACCAAATGTGATCACATTTAGAAAATATGATCCTTTTGCGCACATAGTTTTGGCAATATATGTATTCGTTCTAAAAGAGTTTTATAATGCCAATTAGGTATTTCTTATTATCTTGCAATGAACATATGTTTTGAAAGCTATTGCGATTTACATAATATATGATACAATATCTTTTATTAATATTTAAAGTATACAATTTCATTTTGTGCATTTCCCTGTTTATACAGGGAAACGTAAGACATAACGGAAAGTATAGAATTAAACATAAACTTGGGATCACATTTGTATGTAAAAAGTTTTTGTCGTATGACAACTATTTTTAGATCCCATTGTTTCTCGAAATGAAGAATAACAGTTCATATCCAACATGTGTCTTTTAATTTGCATGTGTTCAAAAAATATATCAACATAATTTTCATGCCTTCATCCTGGTTTTTTATCTCCTTATCTCGGTTCCTCTAGTGTGCACACCTCCTCTCATTTTTTTTCTCGTTTCTATTTCAACACGTCTATTGCAAGCCTATTTTTCCATGTATTTGTCGAACAATACATTTATTGATATTCTTAATTAGTGAAAATGTCAGCATAAACCTCTTCCTTAGTGAGGTCTGTAACTTCACGGCCCAATAATTTTGATGTAAAAGATGACACTATACATATTTACTGTCAATCAACTAATACAGTAGTTCATGATCTTCCATATCACAATGAACGCAATATAGCTGTGCGGAGTAATTAAGGAGGCACTGAATAACATTTAATATATATGTCCCTGTATTGAGCATTAACTCGGAACTACATGAGATGAAACATACACAACCTTTGTTCTTTACCAAGTATGAAACCTTCGATATCCTCATGTGTGCCACTTGACCGCATGTATGATCCGCTTTCAATCTGAAAGGCATACACATTTATAGATATCATACAAATTCACCACACCTTGCATTTTTATCGAAATAATTTGCATTACTTGACTCTTCTCTTGTCCTCCTATTGTGATATGGAAAATTGATTTTTATTATTCCATCAAATATATTGCTCAGTCTGTATAACATCCAAAGGAGTTCCACATTTTTATTGGATCATTTTTCTAGACTTAAATTAGTAGCTTGTAGTATTGGGCATCAAAACTATGGGCATGGCTCTATGAAGAATATGCTCAACAACTTACGATTGTCTTGGTCAAAATCAACAAACTCCATAGAAACCTACCAGTGATTATTTACAATCAGTGCCTGCAAGCAATGTGAGAAACGTGAAAGTTTAGTACTGCATATGTAGAGAAGTGTGGAAGAAACTGAGCATGTGATTCTGAATTAAACTTGCAACTCGTATCCACTCCGAAAATCACCAAAAGCACATCAGTGAAGTACCTGGCAGCAATGTTTTGCTGATTGGACCTGGCCCACTACACGAATATCCAATTCAACTGCTGTTTCAGGGGCTGCATGGAGTACCCCGGGACGTCCTTGAAGCACATGCTGATGGAGAAGTTCTTGGAAGCACGGATGGTCATCTAGAAGGTTCAGATCCGCCAAGTGCCCAAGAAGAAAAATCAAGAACTATGAGTCTATGAGAACCCCAAGAGCTGAAGCATTGCAAGCCTACATTTTAACCCGGAATTATTGTCAAATGCACTTGGTGCGTAATTTTATTGTACTACAGAACTAAAATAGATCAACTCAAACTTCGTGTGCCGGCAACCTTAGGGTACATCTACTATTCCCCGCACAACAGTTGTCAGATTTGTTGACATATTACCTCTACAAATATATTTTGATGGGTGTGCAAATAATATTAATTTGGATATATAAAAACTAAGAAAAATATTATTAGCATTGGCGAGTGGCAAGAATACATGAAGACATTTATTAGTTTAAGGACCCTACATATTTGGTGTAATTATATTTATTTACAGTTTTAGACACACTGAATCATCAATCTAAGCAGATCAATTCATAATCGAACCATCCTAACTATATGCCTCCATCAAGTCGTACACGTAAGCATTACATATGTTTCATATCATAGAAAATGAATACATGTTATTCATTAAGCTAGGTAAAAGTTTGGCAAACCTGAGACTTGACGATCCAGAAAAGCATGAGATAGAATTGGAGCGGCGGCCATCCCTTGTTGTAGTCGTGACCTGCGAGACCAAATCGTGTCGTGTGTTCATGTGTTTCCGGCCGGCCGTAATTGTGTTTATACCTAGCCAGAGGAGTCAATAAAGCTTCTTGGGTCAACCGGTCATGTACGTGCAGTTGCTGCTGGTTAAACCATCTAGCTAAACCATCAGCCAGCAGCCAATCCTTCGATCCAGCCCAGAAACACACATGTGCGCTTAAGTTGCTCGCTAAGAGTGGGCCGAGTGGCCATTGAAAGGTGGATCATGGACTCATGGAAGCGAGAGGAGGGCCGTAGACGACAGGCGATCGAGAAGAGATGCGTACAGAACCAAACAATCTCGGGATTGAAGGAGCGAACAAATCTATAGGTATATTTTTTTTTGAGGGGTAGGTATATTTTTTTTGTTGAGGGTAATCTATAGGTATTTTCTACAGTACAATCTGTAGGTCTAGTTTTTTTTCTATAGGTCTAGTTTTTTTTTCACAGTAAATCTAACAGCCAAGTTTGTTAATTAAAAAGGACCCACTTATATTAACGGCCGGATGTTTCTGATTTATATTGGATTTTCTAGCTTAATTCTCTATTATCATCCCACGTCCCATGCTAGTTTTTTTTTTACAAAGCCCATGCTTTTCCTTTCCAAAGAATACACACATGCATCTAGTAAAGGCATCATTCCACGTTCCACATTAGTTAATTTTTTTTACAACACGTCCGTTGCTTTTTCTTGAAACTGCATCACGTCCCATGCTTATTTTAGGGAGCAGCACGTCCCATGCTAGTTTGTTTTTTTATTAATGAAACCAACTATGAAACGTTTTTTCATTACTAATGGCAAAGGTGGGTAATTGTTTCACCTATATCATCTAATGGCTACGATTATTTAGGATGTTTCTATTTTTTGTGGTAATTTTTAGCTATTTCTCTTTTTTCTGGTGAGCTCATCATATACTTTTTATATATAATAGATAGATGTGTGGTACACCGGCTATTCCGTCGTCCTCCGGCTGACGTAGTGTTTTCTTCTTTTTTTTCTTTTTCTTTTTTGAATAAAGACACCCAAAAGGCATCTTAAATCTGATTATCATCGAGGAAAACAAAGGCCAGTACAATGGATAGACAACTGGACGTAGAACGACCAGTAAAAAATAAAATTACAATAAAAAACATACTAGTCTTCTTCTTCCTCTGATTGTACGCTGGCCGCCGGTGATTGAAAATTGCACTGAACCAACAGCAAAGAAAAGCAACACCTGCAAATGCCCTCGCCATACAAGGCTTTGAAGACCGCAATAGACACTCGCCCCTTGAGACGAGATCTAAAAGTCGTTGAAGCAGCATCGGCTCGAGCATCACCCCAAGCAGAACAAGCTTGCAATCCACCACCACCACATCAGAGGGTTGGAGAAACCGGGTTAAGCCATAGAACAACACAGAAGAAGATGTCGTGGTCGCCACACCAAACGCCAGCCGAAAGTACTCCTTGAAAGACACACAAACTGCCAAGGTCTGAAGGGAACCAACCGATCTGGGGACACAAACTCTCACAGGCCCTTCGCTGGCGCCGGGTCGGACGCCGTCGAGGTAGGGAGAGACCGGAGAGACTTTATTCCAACACGCCATCGTCGCCGGAGAAACAAAAACCTAAGAAAAATAAAACAAGACGGACGGGTCCCCACTCCTCTTGCCGCCGACGATGCTGCCGGGCAGGAAAGAGGAGGGGGACCGAGGCGGCGGCAGTAGTTGTGGCGGCGGCGGCAGCTTAGGGTTAGGAGGCGGCGGCTTGGAGAAAAGACTGACGTCGTCCTTTTCCCGACAAAAGCACAGTCAGTGCATAGCGAAAGTTGTTTGGATGTTTCGTTATATGCACGCCCCAGTTGTCTCCGTTTCTTCTGTGATCAACATGTTTTACCACACGCAACATCCAGACCAATTCTTTCAGAGTAAATAGCACTGGCGGTCTATGAACTTGCACTGCGGGTGCACTTTAGTCACACAACTTGCAAACCGGAAGAACCCGTCACAGAACTTGCATTGCGGGTGCAATCAAGTCACACGCGCCAGCTGAACCGCGCCGACGCCCGGTTTTCTCAGTACTTTTGCAGAAAAGTCCTTCGCGATATTGTTTGAGGGCCGTATTGCAATCTCTGTAGATTTATAACCGAATCGAACCATAGTTCCCAAATCGAAACCAAATCCCTAGTTCTCGTCTCTCCTCTCACACCTACGGCGGCGGCAGATGGGCGGCGGCGGTGGTGACGGCAGCGAGAGCTCGAGCGGTGGCGGCTTTCCTGGCTGGAGTTGTTCCTCCTCCCTCGCCGGAAGTAGCCGTGGTGCCGCCATCATCATGGCGGACAGTATGGCAGGCGGCAGCTCGGAGAGCGTGGCACTGGCCAGCCGCGTCGTCGCCGGCGTCCGCGATGGCAGGTCTCCGGCGCCCGCTGTGGCATGGCCTCGCATCCGGGACTCACGTTTGTTTCCTCAAGAGGTGTGGCAGCGGGGCGAGCCGGAGTTGCGGCCGGAGTGCGGGCGGGTTGTCATCGCTCGCACTGCTGGCATGGCGGCTCTTGAGGGAGATTTCTATGGCCGTGTCCTATACGCCACCATCATTGGACAGCCGCGGAGCGTGGTGACGCCGGAGGCACTAGCGGCGGCGATGGAGTCTCACTGTGCTGTCCGACGGACGACAACCAAGGTGGAGGTCACTTGCCCACCATTCCATTTTTTCGTTCGCTTCGAGTCGACAGATGATTGCACTCGTGTGGTGCACGCGTCGGAGCAGCTTCGTTGTTGTGGCAGCAGGATTTCTTTTCAGCGCTGGTCAAGCTTCTCGCGTGGCAAGCCGGGGGAGCTCAAGTACAAGACGTTGCTGAGTTTGGAGGGGTTGCCGGAGGAGGCTTGGGATCCACACACCGTTAACCTGGTGCTCGTCGGTGTCGACGGCGAGCTCATTGACATGCTCCCGGCCACCGACAAGTGGGTGTTGCTGGTGACCGCGTGGCTGCGCAACCCTTCAGGTGTGCCAAAGGTGCTCACCGTGGCTGTTCCTGCACCTCCTACGGGGCCATGGAAGCCAGACTCCGACGACGAGAACGCACATTCACCGCCGGCTCCAAATTCTCCCACAGAGCGTGCAACCGTAGAATTTCCAGTGATTATGCATGTCAAAGAGGTCGTTGATCGTGGCCCATTGCTAACTGAAGGCTTGGCTGTAGAATATCTCCCTGATGAAGATGAAGACCTTACCCGGAAGCATACTTTCACCACCTGGCGCGGCAAGATAGATGGCACTGGCCCTGGACAATATGGCACAGCTTAAGCGATGATCAGTAGTTTGGTGTTTTCATTTGAATTTGTCGGTCTGTAATGTTGAATGTGAACTTGTCGTGTCGTGTTGTTAGTTTGTTACTGTCAGTTTGATGTTATAATCCTGAATGTTGTCTGTTACAACTGTTGTCGCTTATGTGAATTTGCTGATTTTGTTTCATGTGTGCAAAAGTATGCTGTACATATATGATTGCAAATATGTAGAAGATTGGTCCATAATTTCAGCCACAGTTTAAGTAGTAGTTCAGCAGAGTTTCGTATCCACCAAAAGACCAGTACATAACACTACAGAAGTTCAATTAGTAGCCACTTCATACTACAACAAAATGAAATTGTAGCACATGTCCACTTGATACTACTTAGTACTACTAGTTCATGAGAACATAAGGCATCTCAATCTTCTGGGTGACCTGGAACTCATCTTGGGCTTCCTCTTACACATGTCCAGTTCTACTTGTTCCTTCCCCAAGTAAGAGCCACTCCATTCCCCTAGTTTTTCTTTTCCTTTTCCCTCTTGTAGAATTTGTTCTTCCTCTTCTTCTTGGTTGGTCTGGTTCATGTCCATGTGCTGGTCCTCTTCCTGCTGCCACTGACCCACCTCTTGCTCCTCTTGCTTCTCTTCTTCCTCTTGCCCCTCTTGCTCCTCTTGCTCTTTGTGTTGTGTGTGCTGGTTCATTTGGAATGTTGGCCCTAAGCTCAGTAACAAATGCACTTTCATCTGGAATTCGGTGCATCCTAGAAACAGGTACTCCTTGTGCTGGCCCCTAAACACATAAATAAATAAGATGAGGACAGGGTCAATTTCACCATATGTTAGTTCATGTCATTTGTGAAACGAATTATTTCACCAACTGTTTTATAAGTACCTCATGTGATAAAATATGTACCATGCTGTCTTGTACTTGTGTTGGGTCCAAATGTGGCCTCATAGTTCTATGTTGAATATGCTGACACATCAACAAACACTATGTAAGTAAAGGATTTAATTAATTTTCTTTTAGTAAGTAGAAAAAGTAGAACTCACAGTTAATATTACTGGAAAGTCAACATCTCCATTCTCATCAATAACCATTTTGGACTTCTTTTTCTTTGCCTTTTCCATCAGCTGCTGTACTAGTTCATTCATTTTGTCAGTGGGCTTTCTCTTCCTTCCTCTAGAACCTTTTGATCTAACTAGATCATTTGGCTCTGGAACTTGCTCAGGCTGCTCTGGAACTTGCTTAGGCTGCTCTGGAACATGCTCAGTTTGCTCTGGAACTTGCTCAGCTTGTTCCTCATCATCCCCACCCACTTCTCTTATTACAGCAGCTTTCAACTTTGAGCAGCCACTTCTGTTATGACCAGCTTCTTTGCAGTAACCACAATGCATAATAGCACCATGCCTGCTTAGTTTGGTGCCATCTTCACTCTCCTCAGGTTGCTGCCTTCTGTTCTTCCTTCTCCTTCCAGCTCTTCTCTCATATAGTGGTGGTAAAATAGGTGTTGCAGATACAGCAGCCCACTCATCTTTATCTCTAGTTGGATATATCTGTACCCCATAAGCTAGACAGTATGTTTCCACAGTGTAACAAGAAGAAACCATGGTTTCAGGTTTAATCCTTTCATGTCTGCAACATGCACATGCATGGCTGCAGGGAACACCTGTGAGTTGCCACCTTCTGCAAGTACATGTATGCATATTTAACTCGACTATGTATTGCTTGTCATTGGACAAAACACCAAAGACACCCATGCCTGACTCCTCAGGATGACAATTGGCAGACAACTCTATATTTTTTCTTAATTTGTCTCTGATTTTGGGAGTTAGATTGCCTGTCCATTTTTGAGTAGCTTCTTTTTTCTTTGACATATGCCTGTGCATTAACTGTGATTTTATCCTCTCCAACATGGACAACACAGGTAGTTCTCTAGCTTCTAGTATGTACCTAGTGGAATTCAGTAAGAACAATAGTCAGTTATTGCAGTTATAGACAGGCAATTAAGTAAGACAGACTATTAAGTAAGACAGGCAATTAAGTAAGAACAACATTCAGTTACCTGTTGAAAACTTCACATGTGTTGTTCAATAGAATGTCACATTTAGGAAGCTCACGAAAAAAAGCCCTTGACCATTGATTTGGTGCTTTATCTTCCAACCAAGCATAAGATTCTGGGTTATCTTGCTTCAGTTTCTCCATGTTTAGTTCAAACATGGTTGGTGTAGTGGATTTGGCACAAGCCCACACTTGTTGTCTTATTGTCTCACCTTTGTGCACTGAATGCAAGTTTTGGTATAAGTGTCTCACACAAAACCTATGCTCTGAGTCACAGAACTGCTCATTTACAGCCTTGATTAGCCCCTAATAGAGGAAACCAGTTATATCTTAGGTTGTATGAACTGAACATGAGCAATAACTGAACATGAACAGTAACTGAACATTAACAGTGATTTACCTTCTGTTTGTCACTCATGATAGTGATTGTGCTTGTGTTAATTATGTTGAGGTCTTGCTTCAGTGTACAAAGGAACCAGTTCCAAGATGCATAACATTCTGTCTCCACCACTGCCATTGCAATAGGATAAATTGAGTCATTGCCATCAATACCAACTGCAGTGAGTAATTGGCCACCATACTTTGTCTTTATGAACGTGCCATCAATACAAATGATTGGCCTGCAGCCCTTCAGCCAACCTATTTTACAAGCTGCCAAACTTAAGTAGCAAGTACTAAATAGGCCATTCTCTAGGTTCAGATAGAAAGATGACCCTGGATTGCTATGTCTTACTTCCTCTGCATATCTCCAAAGCAATGAGTACTGCTTCACCTCATCCCCACGCACAACTTCCAATGCTGCTTTCCTAGCTCTCCCTAGCTTGTGCCTGCTAACTTCCATGTTGAATTTCTTCCTGACTTTTCTTGAAAAGGTAGACAGTGAAATCTTGTCATTGTCTCTGAACTTCTCTACATATTTATTGGCAAGAAAAGGGGCTGTTAGTTCCTTCACATCCCAAACTTTTTCACATGTATGCTCTCCAACATAAGTCTTTACAAGGAAGGACTGTGTCCTGTTGTCATTGACAGCCACAAGCTTCCAAGGGCAACCCTCAGAACACACAGCCTCAAACCTTTGCTTGTTATTTCTTTTCTTCTTAATTTGCACCCTGTTCTTTACTGCATATTGTGCTACAACTTTCCTAAGTAGATCCACTGAATCAAATACCATTCCTAGCTTGAACTGAGGGTTTTCCATGTCAACAGCAGGGTTAAATGTTTTAAACCTATATATAGGTTTCTCCTTCTTTTTCTTTGCCTTGTACTCCTCATCATCGGAGTCACTTTTATGTCTTTTCTCCAAGTCATCCTCTTCTGGCAGTTGCAGATCATCCTCATGAACATCATCTGACCCAGGAACATGCCTATATTCAGCTCCTATGTTTTTGCCCTTCTCAACCATAGCATCATGCACAACATCATCTACATTCTTATCATAGTCCTTATCATCCTCCTCCTCCATTCCATAATCACTGTCGTACCAAGTAGGATCAATGTCTGAATCACAATCGTACTCTTCTTCTGAAACTTCTGAATTCTCTGACACATCTGATTTTTCTTGGCCCTCTGACCCATCTGCATCTGCTTGTTGCTCTACAGTAGATGCATTTTCTGAACTACCTGCCACTGTCTCTGATTTCATCTTCCTAATCTTCTCTGTGCTAAAAGGGCTCATTATAACTGTAGGTAGTGCAGGGGAACCTTTAATTGCAATGTCATCTTCCTCCTCTTGATTCTGTTCTCTGATATGTTTAACAAACAGAACCAGTACCTTGGAGTACACAGATGCTCTAGCCATCTTTAAACAGTCATTTTCCAAGTTAATTTCCACCACATCTGCAAGAGTTTTACCAGGTGGGCACCATAGCATAATTTTCTCCTCATCAGGATAATTAAGTTGTGCTAGCATATAGCAGATCACATCAGTACATAGTGTATTCCTGTCCAGGTTGTCAAACCATGTTATCTTCTCATCCAAATATGTCAGATTCACTCCTTTTCCCGCAAAAAACCCACCATGATGCACCTCCACACTGAATTTCACCGTATCATATCCTACATTTGCAAAATGGACTGATTGTGAGCGGAGGCAATATGAACTAACCCTAGGATGCAGCCCAACATACAAAAAGAGGTACCAACCATGTAAAGTACCTAGTACTGCACATCTCAGACCTAAAACTAGTTAGATGCACCACCAGTATTTCATCTATTGCATGAAGGAGAAAACCCTAACTAAAATTGGGGGAGGGGGAAACTCACCATAAGTCGGACCCCCGTGCCATTCAGTGCGAAGAACCGGCAACTCCACCGTCGGATGGAACACCATCTGGACCGGCACCTGTCCGCCGACGATCTCCATGACGGCGCAGTGCCGCCTGTATCCTCTCCCATCGGCAACGAACAGAGGCAGCGAGAGAAAACAGAGGAGTGTTTCAATGCGGCATTGCTTGAGACTTCAGGGGGCTATCTGCAAAAAAGCGGCCGTCACGTGCGACGCGCGTGAACTGAAATCAGAGAAAACCAGGCGTCGGCGCGGTTCAGCTGGCGCGTGTGACTTGATTGCACCCGCAATGCAAGTTCTGTGACGGGTTCTTCCGGTTTGCAAGTTGTGTGACTAAAGTGCACCCGCAGTGCAAGTTCATAGACCGCCAGTGCTATTTACTCATTCTTTCATGTATGAATGACCAGTTAAACTTTAATTAGGTTGAATATCTTCAACCAATTTATTTATTAACCCTTCTTAGTTTCGACATTGGTTGAGCTAGTGCCACATTGATCTTCAACATTTACTTGAGTCATTAACTAATTTACTGCATATAATAAGAAAAATCAGAAGTCAACTAGATAGTAGTGAATTGGCATCATGCCTTAATAGAGGGCACACAACCAATACTATGGCGTATTGTTGGTCGCTCTATGATTTGCATCGGCGATTGTGCAAATTTTGGAGGTCGCTGTTTTGGGAGGCACACAGCTGAGGTGCCTTCTCCTCCTTGACCGCCATAATCTGTCGAAGAGATAGGATGGACAGTTGCTGAAACGAAATTGATCAAGTAGGGCACTATAATCTCCGGTCTCCATAGTTAAATCCTGGTGATTAAAGAGGACATGAAGCTGATTTCTTTGAAAACAGGCATGGAGATCTCAGATGAGATATACTATGAATCACATACCTTGCATCTTATCTTGTGCAGCCATCCTCACCGCTAGAACTTGTCATGGCCGCACATCAGTAGTTTATCACGGCTCCACGGTTCTCTCTCTCTCTCTTCCTGCGGCATATGAGATCCTCCTGTAGAGAGCCCTCTTTTTTCCAGTACCTACTGCTCAGTCGGTATTGGCTAACCCCGCGCCCGTCGTTACCAGAAGCCATTGGAGTATCTGGATCAGAGGCTTCGGCTCGTTCGTCCACTGCCGCCGGCATTGTAACAGGGATAAACTACGGACTGTCTGGACATCTACCTATTGGGCATGATCAAATACAGAGAGATATGTTCCATCGGACTAATCGTAGACTTCTAGGACTCTAATACTTTTTTTAAAGAAAGCCCTCAAGATAAACGTACAATGCTTGTTCCCTGGGATGGCTTATTTGTCTATATTAGACTTCACGTGAGATGGCCTATTTGTCAAACGTAGACTTCTAGGACTCTAAAGGCGTAGCACATAAAGGACATCTATAATTGTTAATTTGATCTTAGCCATACAATTAAGATACTAAGGTTAGTTTTATGTGTTTATCAAGGATTAACGTGGAGACTCGTATGGTGCCTCCGATTAGTAAATATAAGATATAAGATATAAGATTAACAAAACTAATTTATTGGGTGCAAAAGTTTCTGATTTTCAGCAGGATCAACACAACTATCA
The DNA here is from genome assembly GCF_018294505.1 of Triticum aestivum. NCBI lineage: Eukaryota > Viridiplantae > Streptophyta > Magnoliopsida > Poales > Poaceae > Triticum > Triticum aestivum. The sequence continues at coordinate 80,289,302 of NC_057795.1, read as the reverse complement.
CCGTAAGCCATCCTAAAGGTCTTACTTGGCACTTTATTGAAACAAAAGCTATAAAACATGATTACTACAGTAGCATAATCATGTGAACACACAAAAACAGTAAAGATAAATATTGGGTTGTCTCCCAACAAGCGCTTTTCTTTAATGCCTTTCTAGCTAGGCATGATGATGACAATGATGCTCACATAAAAGACAACAATTGGAACATAGCGGGAGCATCATGAAGCATATGACTAGCATATTTAAGTCTAACCCACTTCCTATGCATAGGGATTTTGTGAGCAAACAACTTATGGGAACGATAATCAACTAGCATAGGAAGGTAACACAAGCATAGCTTCAAGAATTTAAGCACATACAGAGGAAACTTGACATTATTGCAACTCCTACAAGCATATGTCCTCCCTCATAATAATTTTTAGTAGCATCATGAATGAATTCAACAATATAACCAACACCTAAATGAAGGAAATATGCCCTAGAGGCAATAATAAAGTTATTATTTATTTCCTCATATCATGATAAATGTTTATTATTCATGCTAGAATTGTATTAACCGGAAACATGATACACGTGTGAATACATAGACAAACATAAAGTCACTAGTATGCCTCTACTTGACTAGCTCATTAATCAAAGATGGTTATGTTTCCTAACCATAGACATGTGTTGTCATTTGATTAATGGGATCACATCATTAGGAGAAGATGTGATTGACATGACCCATTCCGTTAGCCTAGCACTTGATCGTTTAGTATGTTGCTATTGCTTTCTTCATGACTTATACAAAGTTCCTGCAACTATGAGATTGTGCAACTCCCGTTTACCGGAAGAACACTTTGTGTGCTACCAAACATCACAACGTAACTGGGTGATTATAAAGGTGCTCTACAGGTGTTTCCGAAGGTACATGTTGGGTTGGCATAATTCGAGATTAGGTTTTGTCACTCCGATTGTCGGAGAGGTATCTCTAGGCCCTCTCGGTAATACTCATCACCTAAGCCTTGCAAGCATTGTAACTAATGAGTTAGTTATAAGATGATGTGTTACAGAACGAGTAAAGAGACTTGATGGTAACGAGATTGAACTAGGTATTGGATACCGACAATCAAATGTCGGGCAAGTAACATACCGATGACAAAGGGAACAACGTATGTTGTTATGCGGTATGACCGATAAAGATCTTCGTAGAATATGTAGGAACCAATATGGGCATCCAGGTTCCGCTATTGGTTATTGACCGAGAATAGTTCTAGGTCATGTCTACATAGTTCTCGAACTCATAGGGTCCGGACGCTTAACGTTACGATGACAGTTTTATTATGAGTTTACAAGTTTTGATGTACCGAAGTTTGTTCGGAGTCCCGGATGTGATCACGGACATGACGAGGAGTCTCGAAATGGTCGAGACATAAAGATTGATATATTGGACGACTATATTCGGACACCGGAAGTGTTCCAGGTGATTTCGGAGAAAACCGGAGTGCCGGAGGGTTACCGGAAACCCCCCTCCCCCCCGGAGAGTTAATGGGCCACTTGGGCCTTGGTGGGAAGAAAGAGGGGCGGCCAGGAAGGGCCGCGCGCCCCCTCTCCCTCTGGTCCGAATTGGACTAGGAGGGGGGGGGCGCCCCCCTCTTTCCTTCCCCCCTCTCCCCCTTCCTTCACCTCCTAGTAGGAGTAGGAAAGGAGGAGTCCTACTCCTACTAGGAGGAGGACTCCTCGTCCTGGCGCGCCCAACAAGGGCCGGCCGGCCTCCCCCCTCCCTCCTTTATATACGGGGGCAGGGGGCACCCCATAGACACACAAGTTGATCTACGGATCGTTCCTTAGCCGTGTGCGGTGCCCCCCTCCACCATATTCCACCTCGGTCATATCGTCGCGGAGTTTAGGCGAAGCCCTGCGCTGGTAGAACATCATCATCATCACCACGCCGTCGTGCTGACGGAACTCATCCTCGAAGCTTTGCTGGATCGGAGCCCGGGGATCGTCATCGAGCTGAACGTGTGCTGAACTCGGAGGTGCCGTACGTTCGGTGCTTGGATCGGTCGGATCGTGAAGACGTACGACTACATCAACCGCATTGTCATAACGCTTCCGCTTACGGTCTACGAGGGTACATGGACAAACACTCTCCCCTCTCGTTGCTATGCATCACCATGATCTTGCGTGTGCGTAGGAATTTTTTTTGAAATTACTACGTTCCCCAACAGTGGTATCAGAGCCAGGTTTTATGCGTCGATGTTATATGCACGAGTAGAACACAAGTGAGTTGTGGGCGATACAAGTCATACTGCTTACCAGCATGTCATACTTTGGTTTGCGGTATTGTTGGATGAAGCGTCCCGGACCGACATTACGCGTACGCTTACGCGAGACTGGTTCTACCGACGTGCTTTGCACACAGGTGGCTGGCGGGTGTCAGTTTCTCCAACTTTAGTTGAACCGAGTGTGGCTACGCCCGGTCCTTGTGAAGGTTAAAACAACACTAACTTGACGAACTATCATTGTGGTTTTGATGCGTAGTAAGAATGGTTCTTGCTAAGCCCGTAGCAGCCACGTAAAACTTGCAACAACAAAGTAGAGGACGTCTAACTTGTTTTTGCAGCGCATGTTGTGATGTGATATGGTCAATACATGATGCTAAATTTTATTGTATGAGATGATCATGTTTTATAACCGAAGTTATCGGCAACTGGCAGGAGCCATATGGTTGTCGCTTTATTGTATGAAATGCAAACGCCTTGTAATTGCTTTACTTTATCACTAAGCGGTAGTGATAGTCGTAGAAGCAATAGTTGGCGAGACGACAACGATGCTACGATGGAGATCAAGGTGTCGCGCCGGTGACGATGGTGATCATGACGTTGTTTCGGAGATGGAGATCACAAGCACAAGATGATGATGTCCATATCATATTACTTATATTGATTGCATGTGATGTTTATCCTTTATGCATCTTATCTTGCTTTGATTGACGGTAGCATTTTAAGATGATCTCTCACTAAAATTATCAAGAAGTGTTCTCCCTGAGTACGCACCGTTGCCAAAGTTCGTCGTGCCCAGACACCACGTGATGATCGGGTGTGATAAGCTCTACGTCCATCTACAACGGGTGCAAGCCAGTTTTGCACACGCAGAATACTCAGGTTAAACTTGACGAGCCTAGCATATGCAGATATGGCCTTGGAACACGGAGACCGAAAGGTCGAGCGTGAATCATATAGTAGATATGATCAACATAGTGATGTCCATCATTGAAAACTACTCCATCTCACGTGATGATCGGTTATGGTTTAGTTGATTTGGATCACGTGATCACTTAGATGACTAGAGAGATGTCTGTCTAAGTGGGAGTTCTTATGTAATATGATTAATTCAACTTAAATTTATCATGAACTTAATACCTGATAGTATTTTTGTTGTCTATGTTTGTTTGTAGATAGATGGCTCGTGCTGTTGTTCCGTTGAATTTTAATGCCTTCCTTGAGAAAGCAAAGTTGAAAGATGATGGTAGCAATTACACGGACTGGGTCCGTAACCTGAGGATTATCCTCATTGCTGCACAGAAAAGTTACGTCCTGGAAGCACCGCTGGGTGCCAGGCCTACTGCTGATGCAACTTACGACGTTAAGAATGTCTGGCAGAGCAAAGTTGATGACTACTCTATAGTTCAATGTGCCATGCTTTACGACTTAAAACCGGGTCTTCAACGATGTTTTGAACGTCATGGAGCATATGAGATGTTCCAGGAGTTGAAGTTAATATTTCAAGCAAATGCCCGGATTGAGAGATATGAAGTCTCCAATAAGTTCTACAACTGCAAGATAGAGGAGAATAGTTCTGTCAGTGAACATATACTCAAAATGTCTGTGTATAATAATCACTTGATTCAACTGGGAGTTAATCTTCCGGATGATAGCGTCATTGACAGAATTCTCCAATCACTGCCACCAAGCTACAAGAGCTTTGTGATGAACTATAATATGCAAGGGATGAACAAGACTATTCCCGAGCTCTTCGCAATGCTAAAAGCTGCGGAGGTAGAAATCAAGAAGGAGCATCAAGTGTTGATGGTTAACAAGACCACTAGTTTCAAGAAAAAGGGCAAAGGGAAGAAGAAGGGGAACTTCAAGAAGAACAGCAAGCAAGTTGCTGCTCAAGAGAAGAAACCCAAGTCTGGACCTAAGCCTGAAACTGAGTGCTTCTACTGCAAGCAGACTGGTCACTGGAAGCGGAACTACCCCAAGTATTTGGCGGATAAGAAGGATGGCAAAGTGAACAAAGGTATATGTGATATACATGTTATTGATGTGTACCTAACTAGAGCTCGTAGTAGCACCTGGGTATTTGATACTGGTTCTGTTGCTAATATTTGCAACTCGAAACAGGGACTACGGAATAAGCGAGCACTGGCCAAGGACGAGGTGACGATGCGCGTGGGAAACGGTTCCAAAGTCGATGTGATCGCGGTCGGCACGCTACCTCTACATCTACCTTCGGGGTTAGTTTTAGACCTGAATAATTGTTATTTGGTGCCAGCGTTGAGCATGAACATTATATCTGGATCTTGTTTGATGCGAGACGGTTATTCATTTAAATCAGAGAATAATGGTTGTTCTATTTATATGAGTAATATCTTTTATGGTTATGCACCCTTGAAGAGTGGTCTATTTTTATTAAATCTCGATAGTAGTGATACACATATTCATAGTGTTGAAACCAAAAGATGCAGAGTTAATAATGATAGTGCAACTTATTTGTGGCACTGTCGTTTGGGTCATATCGGTGTAAAGCGCATGAAGAAACTCCATACTGATGGACTTTTGGAATCACTTGATTATGAATCACTTGGTACTTGCGAACCATGCATTATGGGCAAGATGACTAAAACGCCGTTCTCCGGAACTATGGAGCGAGCAACTGATTTGTTGGAAATCATACATACTGATGTTTGTGGCCCAATGAATGTTGAGGCTCGCGGCGGGTATCGTTATTTTCTCACCTTCACAGATGATTTGAGCAGATATGGGTATATCTACTTGATGAAACACAAGTCTGAAACATTTGAAAAGTTCAAAGAATTTCAGAGTGAAGTGGAAAATCATCGTAACAAGAAAATAAAGTTTCTATGATCTGATCGTGGAGGAGAGTATTTGAGTTATGAGTTTGGCCTACACTTGAAACAATGCGGAATAGTTTCACAACTCATGCCACCTAGAACACCACAACGAAATGGTGTGTCCGAACGTCGTAATCGTACTTTACTTGATATGGTGCGATCTATGATGTCTCTTACTGATTTACCGCTATCGTTTTGGGGTTATGCTTCAGAGAGGCCGCATTCACGTTAAATAGGGCACCATCAAAATCCGTTGAAACGACGCCTTATGAACTGTGGTTTGGCAAGAAACCAAAGTTGTCGTTCCTTAAAGTTTGGGGCTGCGATGCTTATGTGAAGAAACTTCAACCAGATAAGCTGGAACCTAAATCGGAGAAATGTGTCTTCATAGGATACCCAAAAGAGACTATTGGGTACACCTTCTATCACAGATCCGAAGGCAAGACATTCGTTGCTAAGAATGGATCCTTTCTAGAGAAGGAGTTTATCTCGAAAGAAGTGAGTGGGAGGAAAGTAGAACTTGATGAGATAACTGTATCTACTCCCTTATTGGAAAGTAGTTCATCACGAGAACCAGTTCCTGTGACAACTACACCAATTAGTGAGGAAGCTAATGATAATGATCATGAAACTTTAGATCAAGTTTCTACTGAACCTCGTAGGTCTACCAGAGTAAGATCCGCACCAGAGTGGTACGGTAATCCTATTCTGGAAGTCATGTTACTTGACCATGATGAACCTGCGAACTATGAGGAAGCGATGATGAGCCTGGATTCCGCCTAGAAGCCATGAAATCTGAGATGGGATCCATGTATGAAAACAAAGTATGGACTTTGGTTGACTTGCCCGATGATCAGCAAGCCATTGAGAATAAATGGATCTTTAAGAAGAAGACTGACGCTGATGGTAATATAACTGTCTATAAAGCTCGACTTGTTGCAAAAGGTTTTCGACAAGTTCAAGGGGTTGACTACGATGAGACTTTCTCACCCGTAGCGATGCTTAAGTCCGTCCGAATCATGTTAGCTATTGCTGCATTTCATGATTATGAAATTTGGCAAATGGATGTCAAGACTGCATTCTTGAATGGATTTCTAGAAGAAGAGTTGTATATGATGTAGCCGGAAGGTTTTGTTGATCCAAAAGGTGCTGACAAAGTGTGCAAGCTCCAGCATTCCATTTATGGACTGGTGCAAGCATCTCGGAGTTGGAATAAACGCTTTGATAGTGTGATCAAAGCATATGGTTTTATACAGACTTTTGGAGAAGCCTGTATTTACAAGAAAGTGAGTGGGAGCTCTGTAGCATTTCTAATTTTATATGTAGATGACATATTATTAATTGGAAATGATATAGAATTTTTGGATAGCATAAAAGGATACTTGAATAAAAGTTTTTCAATGAAAGACCTCGGTGAAGCTGCTTACATATTGGGCATCAAGATCTATAGAGATAGATCAAGACGCTTAATAGGACTTTCACAAAGCACATACCTTGACAAAATTTTGAAAAAGTTCAAAATGGATCAGGCAAAGAAAGGATTCTTGCCTGTGCTACAAGGTGTGAAGTTGAGTCAAACTCAATGCCCGACCACAGCAGAAGATAGAGAGAAAATGAAAAATGTTCCCTATGCTTCAGCCATAGGCTCTATCATGTATGCAATGCTGTGTACCAGACCTGACGTATGCTTAGCAATAAGCTTGGAAGGAAGGTACCAAAGTAATCCAGGAGTGGATCACTGGACAGTGGTCAAGAACATCCTGAAATACCTGAAAAGGACTAAGGATATGTTTCTCGTATATGGAGGTGACAAAGAGCTAGTCGTAAACGGTTACATCGATGCAAGCTTTGACACTAATCCGGACGATTCTAAATCGCAAACCGGATACGTGTTTTTATTAAACGGTGGAGCTGTAAGTTGGTGCAGTTCTAAACAAAGCGTCGTAGCGGGATCTACATGTGAAGCAGAGTACATAGCTGCTTCGGAAGCAGCAAATGAAGGAGTCTGGATGAAGGAGTTCATTTCCGATCTAGGTGTCATACCTAGTGCATCGGGACCAATGAAGATCTTCTATGGCAATACTGGTGCAATTGCCTTGGCAAAGGAATCCAGATTTCACAAGAGGACCAAGCACATCAAGAGACGCTTCAATTCCATTCGGGACCAAGTCCAAGTGGGAGACATAGAGATTTGCAAGATACATACGGATCTGAATGTTGCAGACCCGTTGACTAAGCCTCTCTCACGAGCAAAACATGATCAGCACCAAGACTCCATGGGTGTTAGAATCATTACTATGTAATCTAGATTATTGACTCTAGTGCAAGTGGGAGACTGAAGGAAATATGCCCTAGAGGCAATAATAAAGTTATTATTTATTTCCTCATATCATGATAAATGTTTATTATTCATGCTAGAATTGTATTAACCGGAAACATGATACACGTGTGAATACATAGACAAACATAAAGTCACTAGTATGCCTCTACTTGACTAGCTCATTAATCAAAGATGGTTATGTTTCCTAACCATAGACATGTGTTGTCATTTGATTAATGGGATCACATCATTACGAGAATGATGTGATTGACATGACCCATTCCGTTAGCCTAGCACTTGATCGTTTAGTATGTTGCTATTGCTTTCTTCATGACTTATACAAAGTTCCTGCAACTATGAGAATTGTGCAACTCCCGTTTACCGGAAGAACACTTTGTGTGCTACCAAACGTCACAACGTAACTGGGTGATTATAAAGGTGCTCTACAGGTGTTTCCGAAGGTACATGTTGGGTTGGCATAATTCGAGATTAGGTTTTGTCACTCCGATTGTCGGAGAGGTATCTCTGGGCCCTCTCGGTAATACTCATCACCTAAGCCTTGCAAGCACTGTAACTAATGAGTTAGTTATAAGATGATGTGTTACAGAACGAGTAAAAAGACTTGACGGTAACGAGATTGAACTAGGTATTGGATACCGACGATCAAATGTCGGGCAAGTAACATACCGATGACAAAGGGAACAACGTATGTTGTTATGCGGTATGACCGATAAAGATCTTCGTAGAATATGTAGGAACCAATATGGGCATCCAGGTTCCGCTATTGCTTATTGAGCGAGAATAGTTCTAGGTCATGTCTACATAGTTCTCGAACCCGTAGGGTCCGCACGCTTAATGTTACGATGACAGTTTTATTATGCGTTTACAAGTTTTGATGTACCGAAGTTTGTTTGGAGTCCTGGATGTGATCACGGACATGACGAGGAGTCTCGAAATGGTCGAGACATAAAGATTGATATATTGGACGACTATATTCGCACACCGGAAGTGTTCCAGGTGATTTTGGAGAAAACTGGAGTGCCGGAGGGTTACCGGAACCCCCCGGAGAGTTAATGGGCCACTTGGGCCTTGGTGGGAAGAGAGAGGGGCGGCCAGGAAGGGCCGCGCGCCCCCTCTCCCTCTGGTCCGAATTGGAGTAGGAGGGGGGGCACCCCCCTCTTTCCTTCCCCCCCTCTCCCCCTTCCTTCCCCTCCTAGTAGGAGTAGGAAAGGAGGAGTCCTACTCCTACTAGGAGGAGGACTCCTCCTCCTGGCGCGCCCAACAAGGGCCGGCCGGCCTCCCCCCTCCCTCCTTTATATACGGGGGCAGGGGGCACCCCATAGACACACAAGTTGATCTACGGATCGTTCCTTAGCCGTGTGCGGTGCCCCCCTCCACCATATTCCACCTTGGTCATATCGTCGCGGAGTTTAGGCGAAGCCCTGCGCCGGTAGAACATCATCATCAACACCACGCCGTCGTGCTGACGGAACTCATCCCCGAAGCTTTGCTGGATCGGAGCCCGGGGATCGTCATCGAGCTGAACGTGTGCTGAACTCGGAGGTGCCGTACGTTCGGTGCTTGGATCGGTCGCATCGTGAAGACGTACGACTACATCAACCGCGTTGTCATAACGCTTCCGCTTACGGTCTACGAGGGTACGTGGACAAACACTCTCCCCTCTCGTTGATATGCATCACCATGATCTTGCGTGTGCGTAGGAATTTTTTTTGAAATTACTAAGTTCCCCAACACTAAAGCATTCCTTTCATGATCTACAAGCACGGAAAATTTACTACTCTTCACATAAGCAAAATTCTTCTCATGAATAGTAGTGGGAGCAAACTCAACAAAATAACTATCATGTGATTGAAAATTAAGATCAAGATGACAAGTTTCATGGTTATCATTATTCTTTATAGCATACGTGTCATCACAATAATCATCATAGATAGGAGGCATGCTTTCATCATAGTAAATTTGCTCATCAAAGCTTGGGGGACAAAAATATCATCTTCTTCAAACATAGCTTCCTCAAGCTTGTGGCTTTGCATATCGTTAGCATCATGGATATTCAAGGAATTCATACTAACAACATTGCAATCATGCTCATCATTCACATGTTTTATGCCAAAAATTCTATGTAATTCTTCTTCTAGTACTTGAGCACAATTTTCCTTTCCATCATACTCACGAAAGATATTAAAAAGGTGAAGCGTATGAGACAAACTCAATTCCATTTTTTGTAGTTTTATTTTATAGACTAACTAGTGCTAAAACAAGAAACAAAAAGATTCGATTGCAAGATCTAAATATATACCTTCAAGCGCTAACCTCGTCAGCAATGGCGCCAGAAAAGAGCTTGATGTCTACTACACAACCTTCTTCTTGTAGACGTTGTTGGGCCTGCAAGTGCACAGGTTTGTAGGACAGTAGCAAATTTCCCTCAAGTGGATGACCTAAAGTTTATCAATCCGTAGGAGGCGTAGGATGAATATCGTCTCTCTCGAACAACCCTGCAACCAAATAACAAAGAGTCTCTTGTGTCCTCAACACACCCAATACAATGGTAGATTGTATAGGTGCACTAGTTCGGCGAAGAGATGGTGATACAAGTGCAATATGGATGGTAGATAAAGGTATTTGTAATCTGAAAATATAAAAACAGCAAGGTAACAAGTGGAAAAAGTGAGCGTAAACGGTATTGCAATGATAGGAAACAACGCCTAGGGTTCATACTTTCACTAGTGCAAGTTCTCTCAATAATAATAACATAGATAGATAATATGACAAGCTCTCAACATGCAACAAAGAGTCACTCCGAAGCCACTAATAGCGGAGAACAAACGTAGAGATTATGGTAGGGTACAAAACCACCTCAAAGTTATTCTTTCCGATCGATCTATAAAAGAGTTCGTACTAGAATAACACCTTAAGACACAAATCAACCAAAACCCTAATGTCACCTAGATACTCCATTGTCACCTCAAGTATCCGTGGGCATGATTATACGATATGCATCACACAATCTCAGATTCATCCAATCAACACAAAATACTTCAAAGAGTGCCCCAAAGTTTCTATCGGAGAGTCAAGAACGTGTGTTGACCCCTATGCATAGGTTCCCAATGTCATGAAACACGCAAGTTGATCACCAAAACATACATCAAGTGGCACATGATATCCCATTGTCACCACAGATAATCACGGCAAGACATACATCAAGTGTTCCCATAAAAGACTCAATCCGATAAGATAACTTCAAAGGGGAAACTCAATTCATCACAAGAGACTAGAGGGGGAGAAACATCATAAGATCCAACTACAATAGCAAAGCTCGGGATACATCAAGATCGTGCCATAGAGGGAACACGAGAGAGAACACAAGAGAGAGAGATCAAACACATAGCTACTGGTACATACCCTCAGCCCCGAGTGTGAACTACTCCCTTCTCGTCATGGATAGCACCGGGACGATGAAAATGGCCACCGGTGATGGGATCCCCCTCCGGCAGGGTGCCGGGAAGGGCTCCCGAGAGGTTCTTGGTGGCTACAGAGGCTTGCAGCGGAGGAACTCCCGATCTATCTTCTGTTCTGGAAGTTTTAGGGTACGTAGGTATATATGGGTGAAAGGAGTACGTCGGTGGAGCTACAGGGGCCCCACGAGGTAGGGGGCACGCTCGGGGGGTGGGCGCGCCCCCCACCATCGTGGGCAGCCTGTATCTCGCCTGACGTGCACTCCAAGTTCCCTATGTTGCTTTCCTTCCAAAAATAACTTCTCCAGTTGATTTCGTTCCGCTTTGATTCCGTCTGATATTCCTTTTTCTCAAAACACTGAAATAGGCATAAAACAACAAATCTGGGCTGGGCCTCCGGTTAATAGGTTAGTCCCAAAAATAATATAAAAGTGGATAATAAAGCCCAATATTTCCTAAAACAGTAGATAATATAGCATGGAGCAATCAAAAATTATAGATACGTTGGAGACGTATCAAGCATCCCCAAGCTTAACTCCTTCTCGTCCTCGAGTAGGTAAATGATAAAAAAGAATTTTTGATGCGGAGTGCTACTTTTCATAATTTCAATGTAATTCTTCTTACTTGTGATATGAATATTCAGATACGAAAGATTCAAGACAAAAGTTCATATTGACATAGAAATAATAATACTTCAAGCATACTAATAAAAGCAATCATGTCTTCTCAAAATAACATGGCAAAAGAAAGTTTTCCCTACAAAATCATATAGTCTGGCTATGCTCCATCTTCCCCACACAAAATATTTAAATCATGCACAACCCCGATGACAAGCCAAGCAATTGTTTCATACTTTAACATTTTCAAAACTTTTTCAATCTTCACGCAATACATGAGCCTGAGCCATGGATATAGCACTATATGTGGAATAGAATGGTGGTTGTGGAGACGACAAAAAGAGGGAAGATAATCTCACATCAACTAGGCGTATCAACGGGCTATGGAGATGCCCATCAATAGATATCAATGTGAATAAGTAGGGATTGCCATGCAACGGATGCACTAGAGCTATAAGTATATGAAAGCTCTACAAAAGAAACTAAGTGGGTGTGCATCCAACTCGCTTGCTCACGAAGACCTAGGGCATTTTGAGGAAGCCCATCATTGGAATATATTAGCCAAGTTCTATAATGAAAAATTCCCAGTAGTATATGAAAGTGACAAAATGAGAGACTCTCTATCGTGAAGATCTTGGTGCTACTTTGAAGCACAAGTGTGGTAAAAGGATAGTAACATTGTCCCTTCTCTCCTTTTCTCTCATTTTTTTATTTTTTTATTTGGGCCTTTCTCTCTTTTTTTTGGCCTCTTTTTTTTCCGTTCGGAGTCTCATCCCGACTTGTTGGGGAATCATAGTCTCCATCATCCTTTCCTCACTTGGGACAATGCTCTAATAATGATGGTCATCACACTTTTATTTTTCTTACAACTCAACAATTACTACTCGATACTTAGAATAAAGTATGACTCTATATATATGAATGCCTCCGGCGGTGTACCGGGATATGCAATGAATCATGAGTGACATGTATGAAAGAATTATGAACAGTGGCTTTAACGCAAATACGATGTCAACTACATGATCATGCTAGCAATATGACAATGATGGAGCGTGTCATAATAAACGGAACGATGCAAAGTTGCATGGCAATATATCTCGGAATGGCTATGGAAATGCCATAATAGGTAGGTATGGTGGCTGTTTTGAGGAAGGTATATGGTGGGTGTATGATACCGGCGAAAAGTGTGCGGTACTACAGAGGCTAGCAAAGGTGGAAGGATGGGAAAAAGTGCGTATAATCCATGGACTCAACATTAGTCATAAAGAACTCATATACTTATTGCAAAAATCTAGAAGTTATCAAAGCAAAGTATTACGTGCATGCTCCTAGGGGGATAGATTGGTAGGAAAAGACCATCGCTCGTCCCCGACCGCCACTCATAAGGAAGACAATCAATAAATAAATCATGCTCCGAGTTCATCACATAATGGTTCACCATACGTGCATGCTACGGGAATCACAAACTTTTAACACAAGCATTTCTCAAATTCACAATTACTCAACTAGCACGACTTTGATATTATCACCTCCATATCTCAAAACAATTATCAAGCATCAAACTTATCTTAGTATTCAGCGCACTCAAAAGAAAGTTTCACATATCTTGAACACCAAGTATATTAACATTAAGCAAATTACCATGCTATTAACGACTCTCAAAATAATCTAAGTGAAGAATGAGACATCAATAGTTTCTTTAAAACAAATCCACCACCGTGCTCTAAAAGATCTAAGTGAAGCACTAGAGCAAAAATTATCACGCTCAAAAGATATAAGTGAAGCACTATGAGCAAAACTATCAAGCTCAAAAGGTATAACTGAAGCACTATGAGCAAACCTATCAAGCTCAAAAGATATAAGTGAAGCACATAGAGTATTCTAACAAATTCCAATTCATATATGTATCTCTGAAAAGGTGTGTACAGCAAGGCTGGTTGTGGTAAACTAACAATCAAAGACGCAAATAATACAAGACGCTCCAAGCAAAACACATATCATGTGGTGAATAAAAATATAGCTCCAAGTAAATTACCGATGGAAGTGGACGAAAGAGGGGATGCCTTCCGGGGCATCCCCAAGCTTTGACTTTTTGGTGCCCTTGGATTATCTTGGGGGTGCCATGGGCATCCCCAAGATTAGGCTCTTGCCACTCCTTGTTCCATAATCCATCAAAAGAATTCACCCAAAACTTGAAAACTCCACAACACAAAACTCAACAGAAAACTCGTAGGCTCCGTTAGTATAATAAAGTAAAACCACCACTTAGGTACTATAATAAACTCATTCTAAGCTCATATGGGTGTAATATCTACTATATTCCAACTTATCTATGATGCATACCCTCCGATACTACTCATAGATTCATCAAAATAAGCAAACAACACATAGAAAACAGAATCTGTCAAAAACAGAACAGTCTGTAGTAATCTGTATTGAACGTATACTTTTGGAACTCCAAAATTCATATCAAATTAGGAATTCCTAAGCAATTCGTGTACCAATCCAGAGCAAAAAGAAGCAGATCATAAGCGCGTTTCTGTGAATTAACAAAACTAATTTACTGGGTGCAAAAGTTTCTGATTTTCAGCAGGATCAACACAACTATCACCGTAAGCCATCCTAAAGGTCTTACTTGGCACTCTATTGAAACAAAAGCTATAAAACATGATTACTACAGTAGCATAATCATGTGAACACACAAAAAAAGTAAGGATAAATATTGGGTTGTCTCCCAACAAGCGCCTTTTCTTTAATGCTTTTCTAGCTAGGCATGATGATGACAATGATGCTCACATAAAAGACAAGAATTGAAACATAGCGGGAGCATCATGAAGAATATGACTAGCACATTTAAGTCTAACCCACTTGCTATCCATAGAGGATTTTGTGAGCAAACAACTTATGGGAACGATAATCAACTAGCATAGGAAGATAACACAAGCATAGCTTCAAATTTAAGCACATAGAGAGGAAACTTGACATTATTGCAATTCCTACAAGCATATGTTCCTCCCTCATAATAATTTTTAGTAGCATCATGAATGAATTCAACAATATAACCAGCACCTAAAGCATTCTTTTCATGATCTACAAGCATAGAAAATTTACTACTCTCCACATAAGAAAAATTCTTCTCACGAGTAGTAGTGGGAGCAAACTCAACAAAATAACTATCATGTGATTGAAAATTAAGATCAAGATGACAAGTTTCATGGTTATCATTATTCTTTATAGCATACGTGTCATCACAATAATCATCGTAGATAGGAGGCATGCTTTCATCATAGTAAATTTGCTCATCAAAGCTTGGGGGACAAAAATATCATCTTCATCAAACATAGCTTCCCCAAGCTTGTGGCTTTGCATATCATTAGCATCATGGATATTCAAGGAATTCATACTAACAACATTGTAATCATGCTCATCATTCACATGTTTTATGCCAAAAATTCTATGTAATTCTTCTTCTAGTACTTGAGCACAATTTTCCTTTCCATCATACTCATGAAAGATATTAAAAAGGTGAAGCGTATGAGACAAACTCAATTCCATTTTTTGTAGTTTTCTTTTATAGACTAACTAGTGCTAAAACAAGAAACAAAAAGATTCGATTGCAAGTTCTAAAGATATACCTTCAAGCGATAACCTCCCCGGCAACGGCGCCAGAAAAGGGCTTGATGTCTACTACACAACCTTCTTCTTGTAGACGTTGTTGGGCCTGCAAGTGCACAGGTTTGTAGGACAGTAGCAAATTTCCCTCAAGTGAATTACGTAAGGTTTGTCAATCCGTTGGAGGCGTAGGATGAAGATGCTCTCTCTCAAACAACCCTGCAACCAAATAACAAAGAGTCTCTTGTGTCCCCAACACACCCAATACAATGGTAGATTGTATAGGTGCACTAGTTCAGCGAAGAGATGGTGATACAGGTGCAATATGGATGGTAGATAAGGGTATTTGTAATCTGAAAATATAAAAACAGCAACGTAACAAGTGGAGAAAGTGAGCGTAAACGATATTGCAATGATAGGAAACAAGGCCTAGGGTTCATACTTTCACTAGTGCAAGTTCTCTCAACAATAATAACATAGATAGATAATATGACAAGCCCTCAACATGCAACAAAGAGTCACTCCGAAGCCACTAATAGCAGAGAACAAACATAGAGATTATGGTAGGGTACAAAACCACCTCAATGTTATTCTTTTGGATCGATCTATAAAAGAGTTCGTACTAGAATAACACCTTAATTAAGACACAAATCAACCAAAACCCTAATGTCACCTAGATACTCCATTGTCACCTCAAGTATCCGTGGGCATGATTATACGATATGCATCACACAATCTCAGATTCATCCAACCAACACAAAGTACTTCAAAGAGTGCCCAAAAGTTTCTATCGGAGAGTCAAGAACGTGTGCCAACCCCTATGCATAGATTCCCAATGTCACGAAACCCGCAAGTTGATCACCAAAACATACATCAAGTGGCACATGATATCCCATTGTCACCACAGATAATCATGGCAAGACATACATCAAGTGTTCTCATAAAAGACTCAATCCGATAAGATAACTTCAAATGGGAAACTCAATTCATCACAAGAGAGTAGAGGGGGAGAAACATCATAAGATCCAACTACAATAGCAAAGCTCGGGATACATCAAGATCGTGCCATAGAGGGAACACGAGAGAGAGAGATCAAACACATAGCTACTCGTACATACCCTCAGCCCCGAGGGTGAATGATGTCTACTACACAACCTTCTTCTTGTAGACGTTGTTGGGCCTGCAAGTGCACAGGTTTGTTGGACAGTAGCAAATTTCCCTCAAGTGGATGACCTAAGGTTTATCAATCCGTAGGAGGCGTAGGATGAAGATGGTCTCTCTCAAACAACCTTGCAACCAAATAACAAAGAGTCTCTTGTGTCCCCAACATACCCAATACAATGGCAAATTGTATAGGTGCACTAGTTCGGCAAAGAGATGGTGATACAAGTGCAAATATGGATACTAGATAAAGGTTTTTGTAATCTGAAATAATAAAAACAGCAAGGTAACAAGTGGTAAAAAGTGAGCGTAAACGGTATTGCAATGGTAGGAAACAAGGCCTAGGGTTCATACTTTCACTAGTGCAAGTTCTCTCAACAATAATAACATAGATAGATAATATGACAAGCCCTCAACAAGCAACAAAGAGTCACTCCGAAGCCACTAATAGCGGAGAACAAATGTAGAGATTATGGTAGGGTACAAAACCACCTCAAAGTTATTCTTTCGGATCGAGCTATAAAAGAGTTTGTACTAGAATAACACCTTAAGACACAAATCAACCAAAACCCTAATGTCACCTAGGTACTCCATTGTCACCTCAAGTATCCGTGGCCGTGATTATACGATATGCATCACACGATCTCAGATTCATCCAACTAACATAAAAGTACTTCAAAGAGTGCCCCAAAGCTACTACCGGAGAGTCAAGAACGTGTGCCAACCCCTATGCATAGGTTCCTAATGTCATGAAACCCGCAAGTTGATCACCAAACCACACGTCAAGTGGCACATGATATCCCATTGTCACCACAGATAATCACGGCAAGACATACATCAAGTGTTCCCATAAAAGACTCAATCTGATAAGATAACTTCAAAGGGGAAACTCAATTCATCACAAGAGAGTAGAGGGGGAGAAACATCATAAGATCCAACTACAATAGCAAAGCTCGGGATACATCAAGATCGTGCCATATAGGGAACATGAGAGAGAACACGAGAGAGAGAGATCAAACACATAGCTACTGGTACATACCCTCAGCCCCGAGGGTGAACTACTCCCTGCTCGTCATGGATAGCGCCGGGATGATGAAGATGGCCTCCCGTGATAGGATCCCCCTCCGGCAGGGTGCCGGAACAGGGTCCCGATTGGTTTTTGGTGGCTACAGAGGCTTGCGGCGGCGGAACTCCCGTTCTATCTTCTGTTCTGGAAGTTTTTGGGTATATTGCTATATATAGGAGGAAGAAATACATCAGGGGAGCCACGAGGGCCCCACGAGGGTGGAGGGCGTGCCCAGGGGGGGTGGGCGCGCCCCCCTACCTCGTGACTTCCTTGTTTCTTTCTTGACGTGGACTCCAAGTCTCCCAGGTTGCTTTCCTTCCAAAAATAACTTCTCCAGTTGATTTCGTTCCGTTTTGACTCCGTTTGATATTCCTTTTCCTCGAAACACTGAAATAGGCATAAAACAGCAAATCTGGGCTGGGCCTCCGGTTAATAGGTTAGTCCGAAAAATAATATAAAAGTGGATAATAAGGCCCAATATTGCCTAAAACAGTAGATAGTGTAGCATGGAGCAATCAAAAATTATAGATACGTTGGAGACGTATCAAGCATCCCCAAGCTTAATTCCTGCTCATCCTCGAGTAGGTAAATGATAAAAAAGAATTTTTCATGCGGAGTGATACTTTGGCATAATTTCAATGTAAATCTTCTTAATTGTGATATGAATATTCAGATCCGAAAGATTCAAGACAAAAGTTCATATTGACACAAAAATAATAATACTTCAAGCATACTAATCAAAGCAATCATGTCTTCTCAAAATAACATGGCAAAAGAAAGTTCATCCCTACAAAATCATATAGTTAGGCAATGCTTCATTTTCGTCACACAAAGATGTTCCCAACTTCTATACCCCCGATGACAAGCCAAGCAATTGTTTCATACTTAAATAATCTCAAACTTTTTCAACCTTCACGCAATACATGAGCGTGAGCCATGTATATAGTACTATGGGTGGAATAGAATATGATGATGGGGATTGTGTGGAGAAGACAAAAAAAGGAGAAAGTCTCACATCAACTAGGCGTATCAACGGGCTATGGAGATGCCCATCAATAGATATCGATGTGAGTGAGTAGGGATTGCCATGCAACAGATGCACTAGAGCTATAAATGCTCAATAAAAGAAAACTAGTGTGTGTGCATCCAGCTTGCTTGCTCATAAAGACCTAGGGCATTTGAGGAAGCCCATCGTAGGAATATACAAGCCAAGTTCTATAATGAAAAATTCCCACTAGTATAAAAAGACAACTTATGAGACTCACTACATGAGGAACAAGGTGCTACTTTGAATCACAAGTGTGGAAAAGAGATAGTAGCATTGCCCCTTTTTTTGGGCATTTCTTTTTTTTTCTTTTGGACTTTCCCTTTTTTTTGGGCCTTTATTTTTTTTGGCCTTTCTTTTTTTTATTTGGGCAATGCTCTAATAATGATGATCATCACACTTTCATTACAACATATGAATTACAACTCGAAACTAGAACAAGATATGACTCTATATGAATGCCTCCGGCGGTGTACCGGGATGGTGCAATGAATCAAGAGTGACATGTATGAAAAATAATGCATGGTGGCTTTGCCACAAATACGATTTCAACTACATGATCATGCAATGGCAATATGACAAAAGTAATGTATGTCATGATGATGATGATGGAAGTTGCATGGCAATATATCTCGGAATGGCTATGGAAATGCCATGATAGGTAGGTATGGTGGCTGTTTTGAGGAAGATATAAGGAGGTTTATGTGTGATAGAGCGTATCGTATCACGGGGTTTGGATGCACCGGCGAAGTTTGCACCAACTCTCAAGGTGAGACAGGGTAATGCACGGTACCGAAGAGGCTAGCAAAGGTGGAAAGGTGAGAGTGCATATAATCCATGGACTCAGCATTAGTCACAAGAACTCATATACTTATTGCAAAAATTTAGAAGCCATCAAAAATCAAGTACTATGCGAATGCTCCTAGGTGGATAGATTGGTAGGAAAAGACCATCGCTCGTCCCCGACCGCCACTCATAAGGATGCACAAGCCAGGTACACTTGATGTTTCAAATTTGTTACACAAATTTAACCATACGTGCATGCTAAGGGACTTGCAAACTTCAACACAAGTATTTATCAAATTCATAATCACCCAACTAGCACGACTTTGATATTATCACCTCCATATCTCAAAACAATTATCAAGCATCAAACTTATCTTAGTATTCAATTCACTCAAAAGAAAGTTTCACATATCTTGAACACCAAGTATATTAACATTAAGCAAATTACCATGCTATTAAAGACTCTCAAAATAATCTAAGTGAATCATGAGAGATCAATAGTTTCTTTAAAACAAATCCACCACCGTGCTCTAAAAGATATAAGTGAAGCACTAGATCAAAAACAAACTACTCTGAAAGATATAAGTGAAGGTCAATGAGTAGCTAAATAATTATGCAACTATGCGAAGATTCCCTCTCGTTTAATAATTTCAGATCTTGATACTTTATTCAAACAGAAAGCAAAGCTAAAGAAAACTACATTGCAAGTATAGCATAACTCATGTGAAGAAGCAAAAACTTAGGCTCAATCGATACTAACCGATAGTTGTTGAAGAAGAAAGGTGGGATGCCTACCGGGGCATCCCCAAGCTTAGATGCTTGAGACTTCTTGAAATATTATCTTGGGGTGCCTTGGGCATCCCCAAGCTTGAACTTTTGTGTCTCCTTAATTCCTCTCATATCATGGTTTCTCTTTTTATCAAAAGCTTCATTCACAACAAATTCAACAAGAACTCGTGAGATAGGTTAGTATAAACCAATGCAAAACCTTATCATTTTCTACTGTAACAAATCACTAAAATTATTATTCAACATTGAATACTAAATGCCTCTGCATATTTAATACTCCTATCCTCAAATAGAATCATTAAGCAAGCAAACATATGCAAACAATGCAAACATAACAGCAATCTGTCAAAACAGTACAGAATGTAAAGAATGCAAGAGTCATCATACTTCCCTAACTCCAAAAATTATGAACTAAAATTCCCACTGTAATAAATTTACCAGAGCTCAATATGCAAAAATATTCAACATTATACCACTCTCTGACTTTTCTAGGAAAGTTTTGCAACAGCGGTAGACTTTCTGTTTTCAAACAGCAACATGTATACTAGCAAAATAAGCATGGCAAAGGCTATCATTGACTTTCTTATTGGAACTAAATATGCAAAACATTATTCTAAATAACATAAAGCAAATACTAACAAGAGAAAATGACGCTCCAAGCAAAACACATATCATGTGGTGAATAAAAATATAGCTCCAAGTAAAGTTACCGATGAACAAAGACGAAAGAGAGGATGCCTTCCGGGGCATCCCCAAGCTTAGGCTCTTGGTTGTCCTTGAATATTACCTTGGGGTGCCTTGGGCATCCCCAAGGTTAGGCTCTTGCCACTCCTTATTCCATAGTCCATCGAATCTTTACCCAAAACTTGAAAACTTCAACCACATAAAACTCAACACAAAACTCGTAAGCTCCGTTAGTATAAGAAAATAAAACCACCACTTAGGTCCTGTAATGAACTCATTCTAAGTTCATATTGGTGTAATATCTACTGTATTATAACTTCTCTATGGTTCATACCACTTAATACTAGCCATAGATTCATCAAAATAAGCAAACAACACATAGAAAACAGAATCTGTCAAAAACAGAACAGTCTGTAGTAATCTGTATCAAACGTATACTTCTGGAACTCCAAAAATCCTACGAAATTAGGAAGTCCTAAGCAATTCGCGTACAAATCCAGAGCAAAAAGAATCAGATCATAAGCACGTTTCTGTGAATTAACAAAACTAATTTACTGGGTGCAAAAGTTTCTGATTTTCAGCAGGATCAACACAACTATCACCGTAAGCTACCCTAAAGGTTGTACTTCGCACTTTATTGAAACAAAAGCTATAAAACATGATTACTACAGTAGCATAATCATGTGGACACACAAAAACAGTAAGGATAAATATTGGGTTGTCTCCCAATAAGCGCTTTTCTTTAATGCCTTTTCAAGCTAGGCATGATGATGACAATGATGCTGACATAAAAGATAAGAATTGAAACATAATGGGAGCATCATGAAGCATATGACTAGCACATTTAAGTCTAACCCACTTCCTATGAATAGGGATTTTGTGAGCAAACAACTTATGGGAACAATACTCAACAAGCATAGGAAGGCTAAACAAGCATAACTTCAAAAATTTAAGCACACAGGGAGGAAACTTGACATTATTGCAACTCCTACAAGCATATGTTCCTCCCTCATAATAATTCTCAGTAGCATCATGAATGAATTCAACAATATAACCAACACCTAAAGCATTCTTTTCATGATCTCCTAGCATAGAAGATTTACTACTCTCCACATAAGAAAACTCCTTCTTTATAGCATACGTATCATCACAATAATCATCATAGATAGGAGGCATGCTTTCATCATAGTAAATTTGCTCATCAAAGCTTGGGGAACAAAATATATCATCTTCTTCAAACATAGCTTCCCCAAGCTTGTGGCTTTGCATATTATTAGCATCATGGATATTCAAAGAATTCATACTAACAACATTGCAATCATGCTCATCATTCACATATTTTATGCCAAGCATTCTATGTAATTCTTCTTCTAGTACTTGAGCACAATTTTCCTTCCCATCATTTTCACGAAAGATATTAAAAAGATGAAGCATATGAGGCATCCTTAATTCCATTTTTTGTAGTTTTATTTTATAAACTAAACTAGTGATAAACCAAGAAACAAAAAGATTCGATTGCAAGATCTAAAGATATACCTTCAAGCGCTAACCTCCCCGGCAACGGCGCCAGAAAAGAGCTTGATTGACGGGGTGTGAGTGAGTGCCCTTTACCTAGCCTCCCCGGTAACGGCGCCAGAAACTGCTTGATGTCTACTACACAACCTTCTTCTTGTAGACGTTGTTGGGCCTGCAAGTGCACAGGTTTGTAGGACAGTAGCAAATTTCCCTCAAGTGCATGACCTAAGGTTTATCAATCCGTAGGAGGCGTAGGATGAAGATGGTCTCACAAACAACCCTGCAACCAAATAACAAAGAGTCTCTTGTGTCCCCAACACACCCAATACAATGGTAAATTGTATAGGTGCACTAGTTCCGCAAAGAGATGGTGATACAAGTGCAATATGGATGGTAGATAAAGGTTTTTGTAATCTGAAATAATAAAAACAGCAAGGTAACTAATGATAAAAGTGAGCGTAAATGGTATTGCAATGATAGGAAACAAGGCCTAGGGTTCATACTTTCACTAATGCAAGTTCTCTCAACAATAATAACATAGATAGATCATATAACAAGCCCTCAACATGCAAGAAAGAGTCACTCCGAAGCCACTAATAGCAAAGAACAAACATAGAGATTATGGTAGGGTACGAAACCACCTCAAAGTTATCCTTTCTGTTCTATCTATTCAAGAGTTCGTAGTAAAATAACATAAAGCTATTCTTTCCGCTCGATCCATCATAGAGTTCATACTAGAATAACACCTTAAGACACAAATCAACCGAAACCCTAATGTCACCTAGATACTCCATTGTCACCTCAAGTATCCGTTGGCATGATTATACGATATGCATCACACAATCTCATATTCATCCAACCAACGTAAAAGTACTTCAAAGAGTGCCCCAAAGCTACTACCGGAGATTCAAGAACGTGTGCCAACCCCTATGCATAGGTTCCCAATGTGACGAAACCCACAAGTTGATCAACAAAATATACATCAAGTGGCACATGATATCCCATTGTCACCACAGATAATCACGGCAAGACATACATCAAGTGTTCTCATAAAAAGACTCAATCCGATAGGATAACTTCAAAGGGAAAACTCAATTCATCACAAGAGAGTAGAGGGGGAGAAACATCATAAGATCCAACTACAATAGCAAAGCTCGGGATACATCAAGATCATGCCATAGAGGGAACACGAGAGAGAACACGAGAGAGAGAGATCAAACACATAGCTACTCGTACATATCCTCAGCCCCGATGGTGAACTACTCCCTCCTCATCATGGATAGCGTCGGGATGATGAAGATGGCCTCCGGTGATGGGATCCCCCTCCGGCAGGGTGCCGGAACAGGGTCCCAATTGGTTTTTGGTGGCTACAGAGGCTTGCGGCGGCGGAACTCCCGATCTATCTTCTGTTTTGGAAGTTTTTGGGTATATTGGTATATATAGGAGGAAGAAATACGTCAGGGGAGCCATGAGGGCCCCACAAGGGTGGAGGGCACGCCTAGGGGGGTGGGCGCGCCCCCCTACCTCGTGCCTTCCTCGTTTCTTTCTTGACATGGACTCCAAGTCTCCCGGGTTGCTTTCCTTCCAAAAATAACTTCTCCTGTTGATTTCATTCCATTTTGACTCCGTCTGATATTCCTTTTCCTCGAAAATCTGAAATAGGCATAAAACAACAAATGTGGGCTGGGCCTCCGGTTAATAGGTTAGTCCCAAAAATAATATAAAAGTGGATAATAAATCCCAATATTGCCTAAAACAGTAGATAAAGTAGCATGGAGCAATCAAAAATTATAGATACGTTGGAGACGTATCAGTGAACTACTCCCTCCTCATCATGGATAGCGTCGGGATGATGAAGATGGCCACCGGTGATGGGATCCCCCTCCAGCAGGGTGCCGGGAAGGGCTCCCAAGAGGTTTTTGGTGGCTACACAGGCTTGCGGCGGCGGAACTCTCGATCTATCTTCTGTTCTCGAAGTTTTAGGGTACGTAGGTATATATGGGTGAAAGGAGTATGTCGGTGGATCTATGGGGGCCCCACGAGGTAGGGGGGCGCGCCCGGGGGGTGGGCGCGCCCCCCACCCTCGTGGGCAGCCCGTATCTCCCCTGACGTGCACTCCAAGTTCCCTGGGTTGCTTTCCTTCCAAAAATAACTTCTCTAGTTGATTTCATTCCGCTTTGATTCCGTCTGATATTCCTTTTCCTCGAAACACTGAAATAGGCATAAAACAGCAAATCTTGGCTGGGCCTCCGGTTAATAGGTTAGTCCCAAAAATAATATAAAAGTGGATAATAAAGCTAAATATTGCCCAAAATAGTAGATAATATAGCATGGAGCAATCAAAAATTATAGATACGTTGGAGACGTATCAAGTAACATGCAAGATAACGCCATATTGGAAAAGTTAGACTGGTTTTTCACCTCTGCTGCCTAGATGACCAGCTATCCAGATACTTTGGCTCTTCCTATGGCTAAACCAATTTCTGATCACCTACCTTGCATGATTAAAATTGGCACAAATATCCCAAAATCCAAAGTGTTCAGATTTGAAAACTATTGGCTTAAACATAGCTCTTTCAAACAGGTGGTTGAGAATGCTTGGAATATTCCAGTGGGTCATGCAGATTGTGCAAAGAAGATCAATGCTAAATTCAAGAATTTCAGAAGAGCACTTAAGTTGTGGGCTAAAACTCTAGCTTCTCATAAAAAGCTAATTGCTGATCTAAATGACTGTATCTTTCTTTGGGATATGATTGAGGAGTACAAGGATCTTTCAGCGTTTGAGAATAATTGCAGGACAATGCTCAAGGACTTTTTATTAACTGTGCTAAATGATCAGAAGATCTACTGGAAACAGAGAGGTAAAATCAAAGGAATTAAATTTGGAGATGAGAATACAAAATTCTTCCACACTAAAGCCTCTATTAATCACAGGCATAATAAGATTGCTATGCTGTTGAATAAGGATCAACTAGAAGTAACAGATCATGATGGAAAGGCTGCAATACTATGGGAGGCTTTTAAAGAAAGATTGGGACAATCTAATGGTCATTCCATGCACTTTGACCTATATGATCTCTATGAAAACACAGTGGACCCCCAAATCTTCCTTGATTTGGAAAAACCTTTTTCCCTAGAAGAAGTTGAAGAAGTGGTTAAAAATCTGCCTGCAGATAAATCACCAGGGCCAGATGGATTCAATAATGAGTTTATCAAAAGTTGTTGGGATATTATTAAAACTGATGTCTTTGACCTTATACTGGCATTCCATGCTGGGAATGTAAATCTTGAAAGCATCAACTCCTCTTTCATAACTTTAGTGCCAAAAAAAGAGGTGCCTCTTTCCCCAAATGACTTCAGGCCTATTTCCTTGTTGAATGGAGTACTCAAGATAATTACAAAATTGTTGGCTAATAGATTACAAAGAGTTATTCTCCAAATGGTGCATATTAATCAGTATGGCTTACTCAAAGATAGAGTGATCCAAGATTGCCTAGGATGGGTATATGAATATATTCATCAGTGTCATAAGTCTAAGGAGGAAACCTTAGTTATTAAATTGGATTTTGAGAAGGCTTTTGATACAATTGAGCATGCTACTATCATTGATATTTTTAGAGCTAAAGGTTTTGGAGAGAAATGGATTTCCTGGATGGAAGCTCTGTTCACAACTGCATCCTCTTCTGTATTATTGAATGGTGTGCCTGGGAAAAGAATTTACATCAAAAGAGGAGTAAGACAAGGGGACCCTTATTCTCCTTTAATTTTTGTGCTGGCTGCTGACTTGTTGCAATCCATTCTTAACAAAGCAATGAGATTACACCTGATCACTGCTCCACTCCAAGTCAACTCTTGCCCACACTTCCCAATTGTGCAATATGCAGATGACACACTGGTGATTATGCAAGCTGATTCTAGATAGCTGTTCTGTTTAAAGGCTCTTCTGAATACTTTTGCTACAGCAACAGGGCTCAAAGTGAATTGTGGGTAGTCCATCATGGTTCCTCTGAATATTGCTGAAGACAGGGTTGAGATTTTTACAAACACCTTGCAGTGTACTAGAGGTCAATTCCCCTTTACTTACCTTGGTCTGCCCTTGGGAATATACAAACCAACTGTTGAGCAATGCCTCCCCCTAGTTAACAGGATTGCAAAAAGACTGGCAGGTATCTCTATCTTCATGACTCAAGCTGGTAAATTACTTTTGGTCAAGTCAGTGATGACATAATTATCAATTTTCTTCAAGTGATGTCTGGACATTCCCATTACAATAAAAAAACAGATCATCAAATATTTGAGGCACTGTCTTTAGAGAGGCCCTGATATGTAGGACAAAAGACCTGCTTTGGTTGCATGGCACACAGTATGTAGACCCAAAGACCAGGGGGGATTAGAAGTTTTGGATATCTTCACACACAACAAAACTTTGCTCATGAAAAACCTTCACAAATTCTTCAACAGGCATGATATACCTTGGGTCAACCTGATTTGGGAGACATACTATAGTGATGGCAAATTACCAGGGGACAACACGATTGGATCATTCTGGTGGAAATCCAACCTAGCTCTCATTGATCAGTACAAAGCTATTGCTAGATCTAATGTGAGAGATGGTGTCTCTGCATTGTTTTCGGAATATCTATGGAACCAAGCAATACTGAAACACCAATTCCCACACTTATTCTCTTTTGTCAGAAACCCTCATTTGGATATCCAACAAGTGTTGCAGACTAAGTACCTGCAGGATCTATTCTTTCTCCCCTTAACAACTGAGGCATATGAGGAATTCTTGCAAATGGAGGATATTTGTATTTCCATGTGACAATCAGTTTATTTGGACACACTTGACACATGGAGTTACATTTGGGTGAATGAGCACTATTCATCTATCAAAGCATATAAAGTCTTGATTGGACATAAGCAAACCCCTCCACATTTCAATTGGATCAGGCAGAGTTGCTGTCAGCCTAAGCATAAAGTTTTCTTTTGGAAACTTCTACATGATTGAGTCAACACAAGGAATTTGCTTAGAAGGAAATTTTTTGGGTTGGAAGCTTATAACTGTGCTGTTGGCGGTTGTCAGCAAGAAGAAACACTGCATCACCTATTCTAGGGTTGTTCATTTGCTCAACAATGTTGGGATTACATATGTCCAACAAGAACCCCAAACTTTTCTGTACTGGAAGCATTCCAAGATCTTAAAGACAAGCTAAGGTTTCCATTTTACATGGAGATCATCATACTTGGAGCATGGGCCATTTGGATAACTAGAAATAATAAGATTTTTGAAAACATTGCTCCTTCGTTTCAAGGCTGGAAGTTCATTTTTCTGCAGGAACTAAAACTTCTAAAGTTTAGAATGAGGAAAAAGCATGAGAGGCAATTTTCTATTTGGCTTGAAGGCATTCTGTAATCTTCTTTGTTTTTAGGCTAGTAGGTTTTTTCTTTTCTTTTTTTTCTTTAAGTAGGTTTACTTCTTTTTTCTGTTTTAGGGCTTATCTCAAGCCCCTCAAGACTACTTGATACTTTGTTCTTTAATTTATAAAAATTGCAGTGGGGTCTTACCCTACTGTTTATAGTCAAAAAAATGCCTCCGGCGGTGTACCGGGATATGCAATGAATCAAGAGCGACATGTATGAAAATTATGAAGGTGGCCTTGCCACAAATACAATTTCAACTACATGATCATGCAAAAAGCAATATGACAAAAGTGGTGCGTGTCATATGAACGGAACGGTGGAAAGTTGCATGGCAATATATCTCAGAATGGCTATGGAAATGCCATAATAGGTAGGTATGGTGGCTGTTTTGAGGAAGGAGTATGGTGGGTGTATGGTACCGGCGAAAGTTGCGCGGTACAAGAGAGGCTAGCAATGGTGGTAGGGTGAAAGAGTGCGTATAATCCATGGACTTAACATTAATCAAACGAACTCATATACTTGTTGCAAAAATTTAGAAGTCATCAAGAACCAAAGTACTACGCGCATGCTCCTAGGGGGATATATTGGTAGGAAAAGACCATCGCTCGTCCCCGACCGCCACTCATAAGGAGGACAATCAATAAATAAAATTGTGCTCCAACTTCTTCACAAAGCGGTTCACCATACATGCATGCTACGGGAATCACAAGCTTCAACACAAGCATTCTTTGAATTCATAATCACCCAACTAGCATGACTTTAGTATCACTACCTTCATATCTCAAAACAATTATCAAGCATCAAATTGATCATAGCATCCAATTCACTTTCTATGATAGTTTTTATTATACCCAACTTGGATGTTCATCATTCTAGGACCAACTTTATGATCATAGAAAATACCATGCTGTTCTAAAAGACTCTCAAAATAATATAAGTGAAACATGAGAGACTAGCAATTTCTTCAAAATTAAGACACCACCATGCTCTAAAAGATATAAGTGAAGCACTAGAGCAAAAACTATCAAGCTCAAAAGATATAAGTGAAGCACATAGAGTATTCTAGCAAATTCTAATCAAATAGGCTTCTCCCAAAAGGTGTGTACAGCAAGGATGATTGTGATATACTAAAAAGCAAAGACTAATATAATACACGACGCTCCAAGCAAAACACATATCATGTGGCAAATAAAAATATAGCTCCAAGTAAAGTTACCAATGAACGAAGACGAAAGAGGGGATGCCTTCCCAGGGCATACCCAAGCTTAGGCTTTTGGCTATTCTTGAATATCTTGGGGTGCCATGGGCATCCCCAAGCTTAGGCTCTTGCCACCCTTTATTACATAGTCCATAAAAGCTTTACCCAAAACTTGAAAACTCCACAACACAAAACTCAACAGGAAATCTTATAAGCTCCGTTAGTGAAAGAAAACAAAACCACCACATAAGGTACTGTAATGAACTCATTCTTTATTTATATTGGTGTTAAACCTACTGTATTCCAACTTCTTTATGGTTTATAAACTAATTTACTAGCCATAGATGCATTGAAATAAGCAAACAACACACGAAAAGCAGAATCTGTCGAAAACAGAATAGTCTGTAGCAATCTGTAACTAACGCAAACTTCTGGAACTCTAAAAATCCTAGCAAAATAGGAAGTCCTAGAAAATTTATCTATTGAACATCAGAAAAAAGAATCAACGCAAAAGCACGTTCCTGTGATTTAATAAAATTATATTTGTGCCCGCAAAGTTTCTGTTTTTCAGCAGAATCAAATCAACTATCATCGTAGGTTATCCTATAGGTTCTACTTGGAACAGACACTAATTAAAAGATAAAAACACATCTAACCAGAAGGTAGATGCAAGATTTATTTCTAAACAGGAGCAAAAACAAAAAATATAAAATAAAAATTGGGTTGCCTCCCAACTAGCGCTATCGTTTAACGCCCCTAGCTAGGCATAAAAGCAAGGATAGATCTAACTAGTGCCATCTTTGGCACTAGGTTCATAAGTAGCACGCATGATAGATTCATATGGTAATTTGACTTTCTTTCTTGGAAAGTGCTCCATGCCTTTCTTTAATGGAAATTGGAACCTAATGTTCCCTTCCTTCATATCAATAATCGCACCAATCGTTCTAAGGAAAGGTCTACCAAGAATAATAGGGCAAGAAAGATTGCAATCTATATCAAGAACGATAAAATCTACGGGCACCAAATTTCTATTTGCAATGATAAGAACATCATTGATCCTTCCCATAGGCTTTTTAATGGTGGAATCCTCAAGGTGCAAGTTTAAAGAGCAATCATCATGATCATGGAAACCTAGAATATCACATAAAGTTTTTGGAATCATGGAAACACTAGCACCCAAATCACACAAAGCAAAACACTCAAAATCTTTAATTCTAATCTTTATAGTAGGTTCCCACTCATCATTAAGTTTTCTAGGTATAGAAACTTCCAAATTAAGTTTTTCATCATAAGATTGCATCAAGGCATCAACAATATGTTTGGTAAAAGCTTTATTTTTACTATAAGCATGAGGAGAATTAACAACGGATTGCAGCAAGGAAATACACCCTTTTAAAGAACAATTATCATAATCAAATTCCTTGAAATCCGAGATAGTAAGTTCAACATTATTAGAAGTTGAGGATTCTCCAATCTCGCTTTTACCAATTTTAGCATTAAGATCTAAAGACTCTGAATTCTTGGGATGCCTTCTAGGCAAAGTTGATTCATCATCACTCCCATAATCATCAAAATTCATATTGCAAAACATAGATCTAATCGCAGACGCATCAATAACTTTAAGATCCTAATCATTATTTTCACGGAAACTAGAAGAACACACTTTTATAAAGCTTTCTTTTTTAGCACGCAATCTAGCGGTTCTTTCCTTGCACTCATCAATGGAAATTCTCATTACTTTGAGAGACTCATTGATATCATGCTTAGGAGAAGAAGATCCAAGTTTAAGAGAATTAACATCAAGCGAAAGTCTATCAATGTTCCTAGCCAAATCATCAACTTTGAGCAATTTTTCTTCAAGCAAAGCATTAAAATTCTTTTGAGAAATCATAAATTCTTTCACACTATTCTCAAAATCAGAGGGCATCTTATTAAAATTACCATAAGAATTATTGTAGGAATTTCCATAATTATTAGAGGGATTACTCGGGAACGGTCTAGCATTAAAATTTCCTCTATAAGCATTGTTTCCAAAACTATTCCTACCAACAAAATTCACATCCATAGATTCATTATTATTCTCAATCAAGGAAGACAAAGGCGTATCATTGGGATCAAGAGGAGTATTTTTAGTAGCAAACATCTTCATAAGTTCATCCATCTTTCCACTCAAAACGTTGATTTCTTCTATAGCATGCACTTTTTTACTAGGAGAACTTTTGGTGTGCCATTGAGAATAATTAGCCATAATATTATCAAGCAATTTTGTAGCATCTCCTAACGTGATTTCCATAAAGGAGCCTCCCACGGCCGAATCTAAGAGACTTCTAGAAGCAAAGTTCAAACCGGCATAAATTTTTTGTATGATCATCCATAAATTCAAACCATGGGTAGGGCATGCATCAATTTCATTCTTTTCCAAGATTGGGCAACATGATCGTGATCAAGTTGTTTAAAATTCATATTATCGTTCCTAAGAGTGATGATCTTAGCGGGAGGAAAATACTTAGAGGTAAAAGCATCTTTGCACTTGTTCCAAGATTCAATACTATTTTTAGGAAAAGACAAAAAAACTTTAGCACGATCTCTAAGTGAAAACGGAAATAACTTCAATTTAACAATATCATTATCCGTATCTTTCTTCTTTTGCATATCACACAAATCAACAAAATTGTTTAGATGAGTAGCGGCATCTTCACTAGGAAGGCCGGCGAATTGATCTTTCATAACAAGATTCAACAAAGCGGTATTGATTTCACAAGACTCAACATCATTAAGAGGAGCAATCGGAGTACTAAGGAAATCATTTTTATTGGTATTCGAGAAGTCACACAACTTGGTATTATCTTGTGTCATGGCAACAAGAAATCCAACACACAAGCAAACAGAAAAACGGCAAGCGAAAGAGAGAGGAGGAGATTGGAAAAGAGAGGGAGAATAAAATGGCAAGGGTTAAGTGGGGGAGAGGAAAACGAGAGACAAATGGCAAATAATGTAAATGCGAGGGAGATGGGTTTGTGATGGGTACTTGGTATGTCTTGACTTGAGCGAAGACCTCCCCGGCAACGACGCCAGAAATCCATCTTGCTACGTCTTGAGCTTGCGTTGGTTTTCCTCGAAGTGGAGAGGGTGATGCAGCAAAGTGCAGCGTAAGTATTTCCATCAGTTTTGAGAACCAAGGTATCAATCCAATAGGAGGCTCCTCAAAAGTCCCACGCACCTACACAAACAAACTGAGAACTCACAACCAACGCAATAAAGGGGTTGTCAATCCCTTCACGGCCACTTGCGAAAGTGAGACCTAATAAAGATAGTATGATAAGATAAATATATTTTTGGTATTTTATAAGATAGATGCAAAAAGTAAAGATGCAAATAAAGTAGATTGAAAGCAAATATGATAAGAGATAGACCCGGGGGCCATAGGCTTCACTAGAGGCTTCTCTCAAGATAGCATAAGTATTACGGTGGGTGAACAAATTACTGTCAAGCAATTCATAGAAAAGTGCATAGTTGTGAGATTATCTAGGCATGATCATGTATATAGGCATCACGTCCATAACAAGTAGACCGACTCCTGCCTGCATCTACTACTATTACTCCACACATCAATCGCTATCCATCATGCATCTAGAGTGTTAAGTTCATAAGAACAGAGCAACGCATTAGGCAAGATGACATGATGTAGAGGGATAAACACATGCAATATGATATAAACCCCATCTTGTTATCCTCGATGGCAACAATACAATACGTGTCTTGCAACCCTTTCTGTCACTGGGTAAGAACACCGCAAGATCGAACCCAAAGCTAAGCACTTCTCCCATGGGAAGAAAGATCAATCTAGTAGGCCAAACCAAACTGATAATTCGAAGAGACTTGCAAAGATAACTCAATCATACATAAAAGAATTCAGAGAAGATTCAAATATTATTCATAGATAAACTTGATCATAAACCCACAATTCATCGGATCTTGACAAACACACCGCAGAAAGAGTTTACATCGAATAGATCTCCAGAAGAGAGGGGGAGAACATTGTATTGAGATCCAAAAAGAGAGAAGAAGCCATCTAGCTAATAACTATGGACCCGTAGGTCTATGGTAAACTACTCACAACTCATCGGAGGGGCAAGGATGTTGATGTAGAGGCCCTCCGTGGTTGCTTCCCCCTCTGGCAGAGTGCCGACAAGGGCTCCAAGATGGGATCTCGCGGATACAGAAGGTTACGACGGTGGAAATTGTGTTTCGTGGTGCTCCTGGATGTTTTCGGGGTACGTAGGTATATATATGAAGAAGAAGTACACTAGTGGACGCCCGAGGGGCCCACGAGACAGGGGGTGCGCCCTACAGGGGGGCGCCCTCCTATCTCGTGGGGCCCTCAGAGCTTTCTTGACTTGCACTCCAAGCTCTCCAGATCAGATTTGTTCCAAAAATAATGCTCCCGAAGGTTTCATTCTGTTTGGACTCCGTTTGATATTCCTGTTCTTCGAAATACTTAAATAGGCAAAAAAACAGCAATATGGGCTGGGCCTCCTATTGGTAGGTTAGTCCCAAAAATGATATAAATGTGTAAAATAAAGCCCATAGACATCCAAAAGGGGTAATATAATAGCATGGAATAATCAAAAATTATAGATACGTTGGAGACGTATCAGTCGGCCCATTATGGCACACAAAAATCTTGTGGGCCTTTACTAGGCCGGCCTAATATGGCCCACGAAATCTTGTGGGCCTTTAGCTGGGCCAGCCCATTATAGTCCGCAAAATCTTGTGGGTCTTTAACTGGGCCGGCCCGTTATGGTCCGCAAAATCTTGTGGGCCTTTAGTTGGGCCGGCCCATTTAAACTTGATGGGCCGTGCCACGTGTCGACGTATCATAGGCGCCTTCTGTCCAATGAGTGGATGACATCTGTCCCAACGATGAGCCGCCACGTGTTTCCTCCAGCCAATGATGATTTTACACGTGGAAATTTCCCATTGGTCGGGGCTGTTAACGGGTTATCGGATCCAGAATCCGACCCGATAGCTTAACGGCGTTCCATTACGATGGATGCCACGTGTCGGTCACCCTTGATGAAAGCACTTCTGTGACGCACGATTTATCTTCATGGAAGTGGACACCTCCGTGATGATAATTTTGGTAATGTCATGGAACACTTCCACGACAGCACAGGTATGACTATCTTGATTCTATCATAAATTTTTCATGGATGTACATGCATGATAAAAAACGCGACCTACTGTGACAAACACGTATCATCCTCGAAAGTGTATTTTTTTGTAGTGTAGTCGGTTGCATGCCCCCGCGAGGCCCCGTGCTTCTCTCTCTCGATGCAAGAAAAGAAGGAAAACAAAACAAAAGCGGCACATGCCTTGCAACAGCTCGCGAGGAGGTATCTGCGTCGTCCTCCCGAGCTCAATCAGACTCCCCCTCGCGCTTCACCGGAGCGCGCCGACGGGACGACCCGCTGCCGCCCTCAAAGCGTGTGCGGCATCATGCTGACTGATGGCGGCCACCGCTGGAGGAGCTGTCACCGGAGGAGGAGCCGCTGAAGCTTGACGAGCTGAGGTCGCCACCAGGAGCGAGTTCACCTTCGCCCTTGTCATGGCCGTCGCCAAGGCCGAGCACCTCGTCGCCATCTTCGTCTTCAGGGCAGCACCCAACACGACATCCATCTACCCCGAACACCCTCACGTAGAGGGTCGCGTCGCCGTCGTACTTGAAGTGGAGGGTGCACCGCATGCCTAGGCCACGCGCGGGCAAACGTCTGCCAGCCTCGGGCCAGAGCAGCGTTGCCAGCGACGAAGACCTCCACCGTGACCCAGGAGGCCCTGCTGCAACAGTCGTCCGCCTGCAACCAGAGCCCACCGGGGCCAGTGGCCGCCAGTTCACCGGCAAAGAAGAGAGGGAGCTGAAGCCAGTTCCCGGCCGGGTTATCCGACCACACAACAAACTCCAGCAGCACCTCCGACAAGTGGAAGCGCGGCCGAGGAGGCCGTGCAGCCACGGCACGCCTTCCTCTTCCAATAGGGCTGCCTCGAAATGGGCGGCCACCACCGCGTGAAGGGCCACCACCGCGGCCACGAGAAGCTATGGCAGGGGTCACGGGATGCTTGCTAGGACGACCGCGGCCGCGCTTGGGCGAAGGAGAGCCAGGCCCTTCCCAGCGAGCCTTCCCCTTCTCCGCGGCCGAAAACCTCTTCATGGGCGCCATGGGGGCGCACCAAGCAGTAGCAACGAGGAAGCAGAAGCGAGGAGGCGGAGCAAGAAGAGATGGGCAGCGGTGGCTTCTGTGCCTCCCCATTTATGGTCCGAGGAAGGCCAACCGCCGACATCCATGATCGCAGGTAATGATGACTCTTTTTGCATGCAGCAGGGACACATCAAATCGGACAGTTGTCGAGGCAGCGTGGGGAAGCGGAGACTCCCACGTACAATCAGTCTCCATGCGTCGACCAAGGCCGCAAGCTGTTGGGGCCCGCGGCGCTCCGCACTTGTCCTTCGGCTTTGCTGCTAAGCCAAGTCCGAGCGCGCCTTGGGCCCCAGGGCTACAGTCGGCGTTCTGGGAATGGGGGTCCCCAGACTTGCCTGCCTGCGGCCTGCGGCGTGGCTCAGCTAGTGGCCTAGTATGGCCCGTCTTCATCAACCAACACTCAATACCCTCGCGAGGGGCCAAGCTTCGCGGGGCGGACGACGCAGGGCCTCCTCAGGGGAAGCCTCACCAGGTAGGATTGCGAGGAGGCGGAGAGATCAAGGCGAGGGGTACCTCGCGAGGTGCCCATGACGCAAGCCATGACGATCAAGACCAGGCGGGCGCCTGCCCGCGCAGTGTCCTCGTTTCCTCTTTGGTGCAAAGGGGGCAAGCGCAAGTGCGTAGTATCGAGGCATCGGGCAAAGGTTTCCTTATCGGTGCGATGAGACCAAGACCAGCAGGACGGCAGGACAGAGGTCACCATGGAGCCCAGGACGGCGTCAGCACCAGCACATTTGGCAGGCGAAGACCACCTTTAGTCAGGATAGCTTTTACTAGTTGTCCCCTTTCAAAACGGCCGTTGTTGGATCCCTTCCTGCTCAATATTTGGGAAGAGGACCAGGGCCTCTATAAATAGGGCTAGCCATTATTGCGACGCTTGTGTTTGTTGCGTCGGGGCTTGCCGTTGCTATCTCTGGTGTTTCAGGTGCCAGGCTTGCTTATTGTGTTGTTGCTACGAGCCAACCAGCTATCCTCGCTCGCACAAAAGCGGGTAATGAGTGTCGTGAGGGCTGCCATGGACTTCGGCTTCTCTTGGCCGAGATGTCGGGCAAGCCAGTCGTCACGGATGTTATGCTTAAAGGCCGCCAGGGCTTCGGAATCCGGACAGTCGACAATTTGGTTCTTTTTAGTTAGGAACCGAGTCCAGAATTTCCTGGCTAACTCTCCGGACTATTGGGTTATGTGACTTAAATCATCAGCATCCGGTGGCCGCACATAAGTGCCCTGTAAGTTATCCAGGAATGCATCTTCCAGGTCCCATCCTGGTGATCCGGTCGGGGCTAACGGCGGTTGAGGTATGCGCGGGATCGGGCTCTGCCGACGTAGAACATAAAGCAAATAGGAAGGAAACTACAAGATTTCAAAGCAAATCCAGAAGCAAATATTACAAACCATAATTGTCTTCGCAATACCAAACGCAAGTTTAAACACATCCACGAGGCACGGTGCACATTGCAGGAGTTGAAACAAGAAAGAAGCCGCGAGAAGATCACCCTTGGACAACGCCATCATTCGCCAGGGGCAACGCCTCCATGTGTCGCCCCCGCCAGTTCCACCTCCCAAGGCCACGGGATCAGCAGCACCTGTCGTGGGCACAGTGGGAAAGGCGCGGAACTTCGCCAACAAGGCTTCCACCTGGCCCTTCACAGCTTCAGCAACAGCGGCGAAGCGCTCGTTGTCCATGGGCTCCAGCAGTTCATCGAGATTGGCGCCAGGGTCACGAAGGTAGACTTGGCTGAAGACGCGCGTTAGAGCCGCAGAAGAAAGGACACGAGCTTCAACCTCGGCCATGGGGCCGACGCCAGCCATAACTTCCTCGAGTGCCTCAACCAAGAAGGGAAGAAGCTAGGCAGGGCCATCCTTGGCGCCAGCCAGCGGCTTCTCCAGGCCGCTCTCATAGAGCATCTTCAGCGCCTTGTGAGACCTCTCCTCAAGGAGCGTGAATGCCACGAGGTCCTCGGCCAGGACCTTCGCCTTGGCGTCAAGCTCGGCCCTCTCCACCTTCAACTTCTGCTCCAGCGTCCCCAGCCGGCCGCGTTCAGCGGTCAGCTCGGCGTCAAGGTTCCCGATGGCGTCCTCCCGAGCATTCATCTCCTCCTCCTTCGCCTGGCGGTCACGAGCTTCCATGGCGAGCTCATCGTGCAAACCCTGCAGCTCGGCCTCCAGCACCTTGCAGCGGTCCTGGGCGACCGTGACATCCTTCAATGCCGCATCGCGGGCAGCGGCAGCTTGGGTGGCGGTCTGCTTCTCCTCCTCAGAGGCTGCCACGGCTAGCCTCAGCGCCGCCCAGATGGAGGTGTCAGAATGAAGCCAGCCGGAAACCAACTCCAGGCGTCCGGCTACCCGATGGGAGTTGGTGCCTTGAAGGTCTTCCCGCAGCTGACCCAACTCAGAAAGGGCGTGGTCCAAGACAGCAGAGGAGGCAGAAGAACCCGGAACCAGCGGTGCAGGAGGAGAAGGCGGTAGCGTAACCACAGCCCGGGAGACTGGGGGCTCCTGAGCCTTGGCTACCTCAGCAACAACATCAGGTGCCGGCACCTCCGGAGCCAGCAGGGCCATGGGGGCTGGCACCCCGCCAGAGCGCTCTTCTGGGCCTCGCGAGGACGATTGGGCAGGGGAGGTGCGAACTTCACGGCCTCCCACAGTTGAAGGCGCGGCCACAGCAGATGAGTCAGCCCTAGACGGAGCCACCGTGTCCTTCTACTTCTTCTTCTTCGCCGCAAGCAGCGGCCTAACCAATTGATGGAGAGAATCAAGCCGCAGCAGCAAAAATAAGAACAAGGCTAAGTTCGAGCACTTACTAGTCAATCGCAGCATAGGTCACAGACCTGTTGCCGAGCTTAAAGCCCGAGAGCCTCTTCGTCCTGGGTGCGGCCTCGAGAGGTCCAGGAGCAGAAGAGGGCGCACCAGAAGGGCTGGAGGCGGCTTCGGGCGGACCCTGGGCAGAAGTGGCCCTTGGGAGATCAGCACCGACCTGTCCTTCTTCGGGAGCGCGGGTGGATCCTCTTCCTCCCGCGTGGCGTCAGCCTCGTCGTCCTCCGCCAAGGTGCGGAGGATGCTGGCCCTGCACCGGGGAGAGGTCTCCCTGGTCCCTTCTATGATTGCCTATGAGTCACGCACCTTCTCTTCTTCGTCTTCCTCTCCTCCCCCGCAGGAGTCGCCTGAAGACACTTCCACCAGCGCCGTCGCCCCCTGGGCCTCAGGAGGCACCGCCGGCACTAGACCGCGGCCATCAAAGGTGGGCATGGCATCCACGACCTGTTTCCAGTCCTAACAGAGGAACAGGGGGCAGGCGCACCCTCCAAGCCTTCTAGGTCGTCTCCAACCAGGAGGCGAAGAGCTGCGGCCAGATCCCAAGGCCGTCGGGTTCAGGCGAAGCTCCTCGTCTTTGCCCCCAAGCGTCCACAATCGGCGCAAGAGCACCTGAAGCGGAGCCGCCTGCTCCGTCAGGAACTCCCTCAAGAGCATGGCCCCTGTCAGCTTCGCCGCCTTCGCGTTGCCCGGCCTCAGGTCGGTGTTCATCTTCTCCAGCACCAACTTCGCCCAGTAATCGGTAAGCTTCACACGAGACCACCCTTCGTCAGACTGGGGTGGCTCAGTTGGCAATGCCAACCAGTAGTGGATACATCTAGCATACATCATGACCCACTTTCTCCGGAAGTCGTCGACCCTCTTCCCGGTCTTCGAGATCATATTGGCCTTGCAGTACGCGACAAAGTTGGTGCACGACGAGGTATGCCCACCGTTGATTCGGAGGGAGAAGAAGTGGCGCGGCAAAGCCATGGACGGCATCACCCCAACATGCGCCTCGCAGTAGTAGGCGAAAATCGACAAAAGGAGAATGGAATTGGGATGGAGATGAAGGGTCTGCAACCTATAATGGCGGAGGACGACGTAGAAGAACTCGGAGAAGGGAGGAACCAGGCCATTGACGATGGCGTTCATGAAGAAGGGGTAGAAGGTGCTCCCCTTAGCCTTCGGCTCGGCGGAGCCAGCCCAGAGTTCGGTCTCCCCCATCTTGCTGCCCTCCACCACCGTCATCAGGCGCGTAGCGACGAGATTCTACTCCGACATGTTGGGGGCATCCAAGGCCGGCGAATACCAAGCCGGCAAAGCATCGGCCTTTCCTTCACGGGGCGGCATTGCTCACTGAAAGGGGAGGAATGGAGCGGATCTGGAGATTTCGAAAGCAAGGGAGCGAGGAAGGGGATCTGGAGCAAGACGAAGGAGAGCAATGAAGGAAAGCCTTACCCAGGCCAGCCTTTTGTCAGTCGGGCAGTTGATACGTCCATTTTGCATCATGCTTTTATATCAATATTAATAGCATTATGGGCTGTTATTACACAATATATCTCAATACTTATGGCTATTCTCTCTTATTTTACAAGGTTTACCATGAAGAGGGGGGATGCCGGCAGCTGGAATTCCGGCTGGAAAAGGAGCAAACGTTGGAAACCTATTCTGCAGAACTCCAAAAGTCCTGAAACTCCGCGAAAAAACTTCTTGGATTTAATAAGAATTTATGAGTGAAAGAAATAGGCCAGGGGGCCCACACCCTGTCCAGGATATAGGGGGCGCCCCCCCCCCTATAGGGCAGCGGCCCCCTATCTCCTAGGCCCCCTGGTGGGCCTCCGGCGTCCATCATCTGCTATATCATCACTTTTACCATGGAAAAAATCGGGAGCAAGCTTACGGGACGAAACTCCGCCGCCATGAGGCGGAACCTTGGCGGAATCAATCTAGGGCTCTGGCGGAGCTGTTTTGCCGGGGACACTTCCCTCCGGGAGGGGGAAATCATCACCAACGTCATCACCAACGATCCTCTCATCGGGAGGGGGTCAATCTCCATCAACATCTTCACCAGCACCATCTCCTCTCAAAACCCTAGTTCATCTCTTGTATCCAATCTTGTATCAAAACCACAAATTGGTACCTGTGGGTTGCTAGTAGTGTTGATTACTCCTTGTAGTTGATGCTAATTGGTTTACTTGGTGGAAGATCATATGTTCAGATCCTTTATGCATATTATTACTCCTCTGATTATGAACATGAATATGCTTTGTGAGTAGTTACGTTTGTTCCTGAGGACATGGGTGAAGTCTTGCTATTAGTAGTCATGTGAATTTGGTATTCGTTCGATATTTTGATGAGATGTATGTTGTCTTTTCCTCTAGTGGTGTTATGTGAATGTCGACTACATGACACTTCACCATTATTTGGGCCTAGAGGAAGGCTTGGGGAAGTAATAAGTAGATTATGGGTTGCTAGAGTGACAGAAGCTTAAACCCTAGTTTATGCGTTGCTTCGTTAGGGGTTGATATGGACCCATATGTTTAATGTTGTGGTGAGGTTTACCTTAATACTCCTTTTTGTACTTGCGGATGCTTGCAATAGGGGTTAATCATAAGTGGGATGCTTGTCCAAGTTAGGCAGTACCCAAGTACCGGTCCACCCACATATCAAATTATCAAAGTACCGAACGCGAATCTTATGAACGTGATGAAAACTAGCTTGACGATAATTCCCAATGTGTCCTCGGGAGCT
The DNA here is from genome assembly GCF_018294505.1 of Triticum aestivum. Classification (NCBI taxonomy): domain Eukaryota; kingdom Viridiplantae; phylum Streptophyta; class Magnoliopsida; order Poales; family Poaceae; genus Triticum; species Triticum aestivum. Next base: position 80,248,692 of record NC_057795.1, on the reverse strand, counting down.
CCTTCCTCATTATTAGAATTTGTCCAGGCTTATCCTTTGCTAAAGGATTGGGCCACCTTGCTGCACTTTATTTACTTTATTTCCTTTTTGCTCGTTACTATTTATCTTATCACAAAACTATCTATTACCTGAATTTCAGAGCTTGCGGAGAAAACCTTACTGAAAACCACTTATCATTTGCTTCTGCTCCTCGTTGGGTTCGACACTCTTACTTATCGAAAGGACTACGATAGATCCCCTACACTTGTGGGTCATCAAGACTCTTTTCTGGCGCCGTTGCCGGGGAGTGTAGCACTTTTGGTGAGTGGAACTTGGTAAGGAAACATTTATATAGTGTGCTGAAATTTACTGTTACTTGTCACTATGGAAACTAATCCTTTGAGGGGCTTGTTTGGGATATCTTCACCCCAACTATAAGAGCAAAGAGATGCTCCTCAACCTACTGAACTTTATGAAAATATTCACTTTGAGATTCCTTCGGGTATGATAGAGAAACTGCTAGCTAATCCATTTGCAGGAGATGGAACATTGCATCCCGATTTACACCTTATCTTTGTGGATGAAGTTTGTGGATTATTTAAGCTTGCAGGTATTCCCGATGATGTTGTCAAAAGGAAGGTCTTCCCTTTATCTTTGAAGGGAGATGCATTGACATGGTATAGGCTATGTGATGATACGAGATCTTGGAATTATAAGCGATTGAAGTTGGAATTTCATTAGAAGTTCTAAACTATGCATCTTGTTCATCGTGATCATAATTACATATATAATTTCTGGCCACGCAAAGGAGAAAGCATCGCTCAAGCTTGGGGGAGGCTTAAGTCAATGTTATATTCATGCCCCAATCATGAGCTCTCTCGGGAAATGATTATTCAGAATTTTTATGCTCGCTTTCTCTCGATAATTGCAACCTGCTCGATACTTCCTGTGCTGGTTCTTATATGCTGAAGACTATTGATTTCAAATTGGACTTATTGGAAAGAATTAAACACAACTCTGAAGATTGGGGTTCCGATGATGGTAAGGAGTCAAGTATGACACCTAAGTTCGATTGTGTTAAATCTTTTATGGATACTCATGCTTTCCGTGGATTTAGCTCTAAGTATGGACTTGACTCTGAGATAGTAGCTACTTTTTGTGAATCTTTTGCTACTCACATTGATCTCCCTAAAGAGAAGTGGTTTAAATATAATCCTCCTATTGAAGTGAAGATAGTTGCACCTATTACAGTCGAAGAAAAGACTATTACGTATAGTGGTCCTATTGTTCCTACTGCTTATGTTGAAAAACCTCGTTTTCCTGTGAGGATAAAAGATCACGCTAAAGCTTCGACTGTTGTTCGTAAGAGTAATACTAGGACCTATACACCTCCTGAGCAAATTAATGTTGAACCTATTATTGCTATGGTTAAAGATCTATTGGATGAGGATTTAGATGGGCATGTTATTTCTTTCTTGGGTGAGACTGCTAATATTGCTAGACCTGATACTAAGACATGTAGACCTGTTGTAGGCATGCCTGTTATTTCTGTTAAAATAGGAGATCATTGTTATCATGGCTTATGTGATATGGGTGCTAGTGCTAGTGCGATACCTTATGATCTTTATAAAGAAATTATGCATGACATTGCACCTATTGAATTAGAGGACATTGATGTTACCATTAAGCTTGCTAATAGGGATACCATCAAACCTATTGGGACTATTAGAGATGTTGAAGTTTTCTGTGGGAAGGTTAAATACCCTGCCGATTTTCTTGTTCTTGCTTCCCCACAAGATGATTTTTGTCCCATTATTTTGGTAGACCCTTCTTGAATACAGCTAGTGCTAAGATTAATTGTGAAAGGAATATTGTCACTGTTGGCATAGATGGTTTGTCTCATGAGTTTAATTTTTCTAAGTTTAGTAGACAACCTCGTGAAAGGGAACCACCTAGTTAGGATGAGATTATTGGTCTTGCTTCCATTGCTATTCCTCCAACTGACCCGTCAGAACAATATTTGCTAGACCATGAAAACGATATGTTTATGAAGGAAAGGGAAGAAATAGATGAAGTGTTCCTTAAACAGGAACCTATGCTGAAACATAACCTTCCCGTTGAAATTCTTGGGGATCCCACTCCACCGAAGGGTGATCCCGTGTTTGAACTCAAACCATTACCTAATAATCTTAAGTATGCTTATCTTGATGAATAAGAAATATATCCTGTTATTATTAGTGCTAACCTTTCAGAGAAAGAAGAAGAAAGATTATTGAAAACTCTGAAGAAGCTCCGAGCTGCTATTGGATATACTCTGGATGATCTTAAGGGCATTAGTCCCACATTATGTCAGCACAAAATTATAGTGTAGAAAGATGCCAAACCAGTTAGAGATCCTCAAAGACGATTAAATCCCAAAATGAAGGAAGTGGTAAGAAAGGAGATTCTAAAGCTCCTTGAGGCAGGTATTATTTATCCCATTGCTGATAGTGAATGGGTAAGCCATGTCCATTGTGTCCCTAAAAACGGAGGTATTACCGTTGTTCCTAACGATAAATATGAACTGATCCCGCAAAGAATTATTACATGTTATAGGATGGTAATTGATTTCCGTAAGTTAAATAAAGCTACTAAGAAAGATCATTACCCTTTACCTTTTACTGATCAAATGCTAGAAAGGCTATCCAAACACACACATTTTTTCTTTCTAGATGGTTATTCTGGCTTCTCTCAAATACCTGTGTCAGCGAAGGATCAATCTAAAACTACTTTTACTTGCCCTTTTGGTTCTTTTGCTTATAGATGTATGCCTTTTGGTTTATGTAATGCACCTGCTACCTTTCAAAGATGGATGATGGCTATATTCTCTGATTTTTGTGAAAATATTTGTGAGGTATTCATGGATGACTTCTCTGTCTATGGATCCTCTTTTGATGATTGTTTGAGCAACCTTGATGGAGTTTTGCAGAGATGCGAAGACACTAGTCTCGTCTTGAACTGGGAAAAGTGTCAATTTATGGTTAATGAAGGCATTGTCTTGGGGCACAAGATCTCCGAGAGAGGTATTGAAGTTGATAAAGCCAAAGTTGATGCTATTGAAAAGATGCCACGTCCCAAGGACATAAAAGGTATAAGAAGTTTCCTTGGTTACGTCGGCTTTTATAGGAGGTTCATTAAGGACTTTTCTAAAATCTCTAGGCCTCTGACTAATTTATTGCAAAAAGATATTCCTTTTGTCTTTGATGATGATTGTGTAGAAGCATTTGAAACACTTAAGAAAGCTTTGACCACTGCACCTATTGTTCAGCAACCTAGTTGGAATTTACCTTTTGAAATTATGTGTGATGCTAGTGATTATGCTGTAGGTGTTGTTTTAGGGAAAAGAGTCGATAAGAAATTGAATGTTATCCAGTATGCTAGTAAGACTCTTGATACTGCCCAGAGAAATTATGCTACTACTGAAAAAGAGTTCTTAGCAGTTGTGTTTGCATGTGATAAGTTTAGACCTTATATTGTTGATTCCAAAGTTACTATTCACACTGATCATGCTGCTATTAAATATCTTATGGAAAAGAAAGATGCTAAGCCTAGACTCATTAGATGGGTTCTCTTTCTCCAAGAATTTGACTTCCATATTATTGATAGAAAGGGAGCTGAGAACCCCGTTGCAGATAACTTGTCTAGGTTAGAGAATGTTCTTGATGACCCACTGCCTATTAATGATAGCTTTCCGGATGAACAATTAGCGGTTGTCAATGCTTCTCGTACTGCTCCTTGGTATGCTGATTATGCTAATTACATTGTTGCTAAATATTTATCGCCTAGTTTCACATACCAACAAAAGAAAAAGTTATTTTATGATTTAAGACATTACTTCTGGGATGATCCACACCTTTATAAAGGAGTAGATGGTTTTATTAGACGTTGTGTGCCTGAGCATGAGCAGGAACAGATCCTACGCAAGTGTCACTCTGAATCCTATGGAGGACACCACGTTGGAGATAGAACTGCACACAAGGTACTACAATCTGGTTTTTATTGGCCTACTCCCTTCAAAGATGCTCGTAAGTTTGTCTTATCTTGTGATGAATGTCAAAGAATAGGTAACATTAGTAGACGTCAAGAAATGCCTATGAATTATTCTCGTGTTATTGAACCGTTTGATGTTTGGGGCTTTGATTATATGGGACCTTTTCCTGCCTCCAATGGTTATACACATATTTTAGTTGCTGTTGATTACGTTACTAAGTGGGTAGAAGCTATTCCAACTAGTAGTGTTGATCATAACACTTCTATTAAAATGCTTAAAGAAGTTATTTTTTTGAGGTTTGGAGTCCCTAGATATCTTATGACTGATGGTGGTTCGCATTTTATTCATGGTGCTTTCCATAAGATGCTCGCTAAGTATGATGTCAATCATAGAATAGCATCTCCTTATCATCCGCAGTCTAGTGGTAAAGTAGAGTTGAGCAATAGAGAGCTCAAATTAATTTTGCAAAAGACTGTGAATAGATCTAGAAAAAAATGTTCCAAAAAACTTGATGATGCATTATGGGCCTATAGAACTGCATACAAAAATCCTATGGGTATGTCTCCTTATAAGATGGTTTATGGAAAAAGCATGTCATTTACCTCTTGAACTTGAACATAAGGCATATTGGGCCATCAAAGAGCTCCATTATGACTTCAAACTTGCTGGTGAGAAGAGGTTGTTTGATATTAGCTCACTTGATGAATGGAGAACCCAAGCATATGAGAATGCCAAGCTTTTCAAAGAAAAAGTCAAATGCTGGCATGATAAGAGGATACAAAAGCGTGAGTTTAACGTATGAGATTATGTGTTATTATTCAAATCTCGTTTAAGATTTTTTGTAGGAAAACTTCTCTCAAAATGGGAAGGTCCCTACGTTATCGCGGAGGTCTATCACTCTGGTGCTATAAAAATCAACAACTTCGAAGGCACAAAACCGAGGGTGGTAAACGGTCAAAGAACTAAACATTATATTTCAGGTAATCCTATCAATGTTGAAACTAGTTTTATTGAAACCATAACCCCCGAGGAATACATAAGGGACACTTTCTAGAACGTTCCAGACTCCGAAAAGTCATAGGTACGTGGTACGGTAAGTAAGCCGACTCCAAAACAACTCTAATGGCAATTTTTATCAGTTTTGGATTATTTAAGAATTTTAGGAAGAAAGATGTAGTCCTAAAGGGACACGAGGCCCCCACGAGAGTGGAGGGCGCCCCCCCTGTAGGGCGCGCCCCCCTGTCTCGTGGGCACCTCGTGTGCCTCCCGGACTCCGTCTTCTTGCATGTTATGTATTTTGGTCGATAAAAATTCCTTATATATACTCCCGAAAGTTTTGACCACCGTATCACGCAAATATCCTCTGTTTTCGTTTCGAGCTGTTCATGTTGCAGATTTGGAACAAGATGTCATCCCAAGATTCGGAGGGAGAGAGCTACATGGCTGATTATATTGCAAACCCAAAAGTATATGGGCATGTGGAACATTATGGCTGGACCACAGAGGAATTAGAAGACTATGATCGAAAGGGGAAGGAGGAGACAAGCTCCGATGAAGAGGACGATCCACTACCTCAACCTAGTGATATGGATGTGGAGTTCAAGAAGTCAAGCCTCCCTAAGGTCCAATCTATCCCACCACGTTTTTTGCAGGACAGCAAGGCAGCACTATGCAAAAAGATAATGAAACTTGAGCTCGAGAATGAGGATCTGAGGGAGGAAAATTTTAGCCTCAGACGCAAGCTAGAGAACAGAAATGCAACAGCTCCACCGTCATTACCACCTCCATCACCTCCGAGGAAATAATCACATGGGTATGGGCACTCCCCTTGGCAACTGCCAAGCTTGGGGGAGGTGCCCCAGTATCGTATCACCATCACACTCCTATCTTTACCGCTTTATTCAGTTCGATCCTTTTAGTAGTATCTTGATCTAGTAGTTTGAAGTTTTGATATCAAGTAGTTTTGATTTTTGCATTGTGATCTCTTTATGTAATCGAGTCTGTGTGCTATCTATAATAAAGATTAGTGTTGAGTCAAGGGCTTTGCTTTGTTGCTATGATCTTGAGAAAGTAGAAAGAACAAAATAGTTCATATTGATCTTATGGATAGTGATAACTTCACACATAGAAAGTATGAGGCATAAAAATTGTTGAGAGTTGATGAACGTAGCCTTGGTCATCGTTGTAATTAATAGGAAGTGATAAGGAAAGAGGGGTTCACATATAAATATATTATCTTGGACATCTTTTATGATTGTGAAGCACTCATTTAGTATGACATGCTAAAAGAGTTGATGTTGGACAAGGAAGACAACGTAATGGTTTATGTTTTCCGACATCTCAGTTAAAGTATATTGTCATTGACCTTCCAAACATGTTGAGCTTGCCTTTCCCCCTCTTGCTAGCCAAATTCCTTGCACCAAGTAGAGATACTACTTGTGCTTCCAAGTATCCTTAAACCCAGTTTTGCCATGAGAGTCCACCATACCTACCTATGGATTGAGTAAGATCCTTCATGTAAGTTGTCATCGGTGCAAGCAATAAAAATTGCTCTCTAAATATGTATGACTTATTAGTGTAGAGAAAATAAACTTTGTACGAACTTGTTGTGGAAGTAATAAAAGTGACGGACTGCATAATAAAGGTCCACATTGTCACATCCTAGCTAGTCCATGCATTAGTGTGTGCATCATGTTTAAATATCATTTGAATTTGAAATGGGGAAGGACAGAAACCCCCAGAACCCCTTTTAATCCAACTGGGGTTTACTAAAAATTATTTCAATGAACCTGAAATGCCCTTCAAAATGCTCATCACCTTTGCTTTGGTTCAGAGCCTCTGCCAAAAGTGGTGCACCATTTTCTAGGTCATCCTAAGGTCTTTGAATTAATTCATAAGTATTTGAATTTGAGCAGTTCAAATTATATAAAATATTGCAAATGCCCAAATATTCCCAAACATAAATGTTTCATGTTGGAAATAATCCAACTATGGACCAGGAGCAGTTTGGTGATTTTTGGAGCCATCTAAGTATTTTTAAAAACTCCACAAAGTTGCAGAAAAATAGAAAAAGGGAAATAACAGAAAACTTACCTGGCGCCCGCTAACCGGCCCACCTGCCGGCCCAGCCCAGCGCCGCGCCAGCGAGCTGCTTGCCGGCCAGGCAAGCAGGCAAGGTGCTCGACGGCGAGCACCGCATGGGTGCCACGCACCTGCTCGCCGCCTCGCCGCTCCACTCGCCCGGCTAACACCGTGGATCGATCCCTCTCTCTCCCCCGAACCCCCAGATGCCCCCTCTCCTCCTCGGCTCCTCTCTTTCGCGCTCCCCCGCCATGGCCGACGCCACCGCAGCCACGCCGTCGTCGTAGACACGCTCCCCGCCGTCCGTGCTCCTCCTCACTGTGTCTAGGAGCTCCGCCGCCCTCAACTACGTCGAGCTAGCCGAGCCCCGCGTGCTCGAGTAGCCCGAGTCCACCGCATCGACTTCGCCCGAGTCCACCGTCGCCGGAGATCCCCTTCAACGCCGTCGTCGCTCCGGCCCGTCCCCGGCCGCACCAAGTGTTCCGTCGAGTTCCCTGTGAGCTTAACCATCTTCCCCTCCCTTCCTTTCTTGCCCCCGAGCTGTGTAGTGACCTCCCGGAGCTCAACCGCACCCACCGCCGCGGAGCTCGTCGCCGACGTGCTCCCGGTCACCCTCCGGCCACCACTTGGTGTCCATCGTGCTCACCACGTCACGTAGCACCTAACCAACTACTCCCCGCACCTCACCGACCCCTCTAGCCTCAAGTTCGCCTTCGGCCGAACTCCGGCGGCCGCCTAGGTCGTCGCCGGCGCCGATTCCGGCCGCCCCGACCCCAACCGACTCCACCAGAAGCTGCGGCATGTTCCCAGCTATCCATAGCCACCCTCCGCGGCTCGTTTGGTTGCCGAAACGGCCAAACTCACTTCCGCCGCCGCGTCGGGCTCGCCGGCGGCTAGACGCCGGTGCAGCCGACGTTGACTTCGACCACGGTGGGCCCTGGTTGACTCTGATGAGTCAATGACAGGTGGGGCCCAGCCCTGTTAACTAAATAGGTTTAGTTTTAATTAAACTTTAGCTAAACTAATTACCCTGACACCCTGGACCCACAGTCAGGTTTGACCTGGACGTCTCCGTTGACCCTGACGTCATTCTGACGCATGGCTGACGCAATAAATTAATTTCTGGATTTATTCTAATATAGGAAATTCCAGAATATAGTTCAAACTTCAAAAATTCATAACTTTTAATCTGTAACTCCAAATCAAACAAGTTATATATGAAAAATGATCAGAAAAATCCAATCTATCCATCTGTACTGTTTTCATGCATGTTTAAACAAGTTAACTTGCTGTTTAGTGCAAAACATGATAAAGCACTATTTAAGATCACAAATGTGTTTGGAATTTGATCTTTGGTTCAAATTGGCTCAAACCCATCTGGTCTTAGTTGCATTAGCCCAACACACTCATGTTGTCATGTTTCATGCATGCATCATATTGTCGCACATTGTTTGGTGATGGTTGTGTATCGGTGTTCTTGCGACAGGTTCTGCATCCGAGGAGGACCGTGATTACCCTGGCGAAGAACCGTATCCGTGCATCGATCCATCAGGCAAGCAACCAACCATTTGATCATATCGATACAATCCCATGTTCTCGCTCTTGCTCTCTTTTACTGCATTAAGACAACGCGTTTCAAACTGCTGTGTGCTACGGTAGTTGAACCCATTTCCTCTGCATGACCTGTCATTGCCACAGTAACTAGATGAAACCCACTAGCATGTGTAGGAGTTGATTGAGCCATATGTATGTGTTGTTCCTACCTTGCTATGCCTGCTATGCTTAGAGTCGTGTCAGGTCTGGTTCATCTGGGTGATGGGCTAGAGTGAAATGATCATGCCGGTATTGAGAGTGATGTGGTGAACACGATTTGGTAAAGGTATCGATGAGAGGCCATGTAGGAGTACATGGTGGGTTGTTTCATTGAAGCCGACCTTAAGCACTGAGATCTGTATGTGTGATTTAAGATACAGCTACTACCATGCATTGGGCCCTGAAATATGACCCCGCTCGACTTCTTATTCACCCTAGTCCTCTGTCCAGGAGTTGCAAGTAGTTTCTGGTGTTTGTAGCCTACTGGAGGCCGTGGACAGCGCTGACCGTAGGGGTGGGCTGTGATGCGGTAGGTACGTGGCCGGGAATACCGGACACCCGTTAGGTGTCACGGAACCCTGTACACATCGTTCGGGGCCGTATGGGAAACCTCGGCCGGACTCCCTGCGGATGGAACCTGGATAGGCGATAAACCTGGACTAGAGACTTAGGTGTTTAGGTAGGTCGTGGTCTACACCCACGTCGGCTTTCGCTTGAAGTCTGCCGAGCACATGTCGTGTGCAGACGCTAAGTGGTGGAAACATGTATGAAGAAGTACACCCCTGCAGGGTTAACATGATCTATTCGAATAGCCGCGTCCGCGGTAAAGGACTACTTGGTTGCCTATACAGTTCATAGACAAGTGAAATGGATACTACTAAAAGCTTCAAGATAAGCGTGAGTGCCGAGGATGGCTCCTCCGTAGGAAGACGGAGGTGGATCCTCGGTGGTGTATTGAAGTGGTGAGTAGTGGACTCGTGTGCGCAAAACCATTTCAAGTTGGAGTCTCGTAGGATAGTTTAGCCAAGAGTCAAAGCTGGCTTGCTGCAATAACTCCACCAACCCTTCTTGATAATGTGCATGTATGTAGGATCTGACGTAAGTCTTGCTGGGTACCTTTGTACTCATGTTGCTATAATTTACATTTTACAGAAGGCGCTGCAACCCCTTCTGATGGGTTCTTCGTAGACGTTGACATCGACGAGTAGACTAAGGCCCAGGTGGTGATCCTGAGCTTGTGAAGGTCCACGTAGTATAGCTAGGCTTTCCAAGCCTCTTTTATTTTACTAGTTGTCTGTACTCAGACAAGTTACTTCCGCTGCTGGTTTGTATGACTGTATGACTTGAATGTGGGTCGTGTGACCCGTACTTGTATGTATGTTATGTATGGCTCTCTGAGCCTTTAAATAAAGTACTTGTGTCGTAGAGTCATGTTGTGATGCCTTGTTGTATTTGCACATATCGAGCATATTGTGTGTATGATTGAAATGCTTGGTATGTGTGGGATCTGACTATCTAGTTGTTTATCTTTAGTAGCCTCTCTTACCGGGAAATGTCTCCTAGTGTTTCCATTGAGCCATGGTAGCTTGCTACTGCTCCGGAACACTTAGGCTGGCCGGCATGTGTCCTTCTTCGTTCCTGTGTCTGTCCCTTCGGGGAAATGTCACGCATTGAGTACCGGAGCCCTGTTAGCCCGCTACAGCCCGGTTTACCGGAGTCCTGCTAGCCCAGTGCTACAGCCCGGACCCACTTGCTGATGACCGACACGTTCGATGCTGGGTCATGGATGCCTGTCCCTGTAAGTCTGTGCCACTTTGGGTTTACGACTAGTCATGTCAGCCCGGGCTCCTTATCATATGGATGCTAGCGACATCATCATATACGTGAGCCAAAAGGCGCAAACGGTCCCGGGCAAAGGTAAGGCGACACCCGTGGGAATACCGTGCGTGAGGCCGCAAAGTGATATGAGGTGTTACAGGCTAGATCGATGTGACATTGAGTCGGGGTCCTGACAGCGTTGGCATCAGAGCCGGACTGCCTGTAGGTTCTCCAAGCCAAACTGGTCGATGTTGAGTCTAGAAATGCTTTAGTTATATGTAGGGGAATTGATTGTGGGATGGTACGTAAGGCTCTTTTTACTTCTTTACCTCATGGCATTCTGATCTGAGTCAGTCCATTCTTCTACCGGGGATTAAGGATTAGGATCTTCTCTCTCTATCAGGTTCACGTGTTACGAATCAGTAGTACCTTATAGGTTTGATGACTACAAGCCTAGTTCAGTTCTACTACCTTGTTATGCTGATAAGTTGAACCCAGAACCTTGATATGATATTGTTGAGTGTCTATGCAATTTTTTGATAAATGTCTCAAACCCTTTCTTGAGCATTTACAGCCGTTATGCTGTCGAAATTTTGCTAGAAATTCTAATGCCTTTGCATTATGGTTGTGCTTTCAGATGGCCACTCGCGACCAAAATCAAGTGGTTCGCCTGACCCGATGCATTGGTGTGACCGGTCATACGTCTATGTTAGTCCGAGTGATGATCGAGACGGGTTACCGTTGGTATCCCGAATACACGGTCGAAGAGCAGTTTCGAGATTTTAACCAAAGCCAGTATCTTTGCACCGTCCGGATATTTCCCTCTTATCCTGGTTCTACCGAGGCTCTTCACTGTTCCTATGGGCTCGGTGTTACTATTGAGATGGCTGTGCAAGATGCGGCTTATTCTATGATGACCATCATGCGAGTCAGGTCTGGCCTGCTTCGCAACACCGACTTTCGGTATATGCCAGCTTCACTTCCTGGAGCGCACGGTTATCTCCGGGCTATCTATGCTGACCCCAGTCAGGAGGACTCACTAACTCGCACCACTGCTGAGTTGCTCGAGGATAAGGACCGAGAGAATCGGGCCTTGAGAATGGAGCTTTTCAACACCCGCGCTGATCATTGGGCCACCTTGACTCGGTTTGCACCGGCTGTGCAAGCTGGATGCATGGATATGAGAGATCTGTATCCTGTTAGGTCTGCTCTGCCGGACATGATGGATTGGCGTGATGTGGGAGGCATCACCCCACCTCGTGGTCCTCGCAGGCCACCGTTTGTTGGTCCAAGACCCCACCCTAGCCCTTTTGGTCCACAGGCTCCTCAGGACCGTTTGTTTCCGGATGCTCACGTTGAACTTCCAGGCTATGGAGGAGACTTCTATGAGAACTACTACGGAGATGACTGAGATAGTAGTAGTTCCACTAGGTATTGTAATAGTTGTATTTCCACCGTCCTGCGTGACTTGTGGAATATGACTTAGCATGTAGTAATCCGGGGGTGTAGGAAAAATAATGTATAGGAGCTTGGGATGCCTTTGATGAGATGTAATCCTCCTCTCACCATAGTAGTACTTGTTGGTCTTGTACTAAACCTCGTATGGTGTGTATGACGATGGAATAAAAGAAGTAGTTTCTGTGTCTACCATGTCATGCGGATGATCATCTTGCATTCTGAGTGGTCCATTACATTCTACATTCTATGTCGGGATCTTGTCGTGTTGGACTAAACCATTGTCTTGTTTTTCCTAGGATGGTTAACACCCGCAACAACCCTGCTTCCCCAGAGCAGGCCGAAGGCAACAGAGTTGGGGATACAAATCTGCCTCACCCTCCCTCTCTGGCAGAAGTTATGCTAGAGGCTGAGAGAAACAAGCGGGAGACCAACCATTTGTTGGAGCGTATTGAACAGAACACAGCACACCATCAGAGGACTAACTTGGTGTCACTCAGTGATTTCATCAAGTTACATCCACCCACGTTCCACCACTCCGTCGAGCCTCTCGACGCTGATGACTGGCTTCGCAGTATTTCTCACAAACTGCGTTCTGCGCTGGTAGCTGAGGCTGACAAGGTCACCTTTGCTGCATATCATCTTGAAGGCCCCGCCAGTCTATGGTGGGAAAATTATGGAGCTATGCGCCCAGCGGACCATGTCACTACTTGGGCTGAATTCAGCGAGGCTTTCCGTGAACACCACATTCCGGAGGGTCTCATGGACCGTAAATGTGAGGAATTTTGTAGTTTCACTCAAGGTCGACTCTCTGTTGACGCTTACAGCAGGGAGTTTGGTAACCTTGCCCGTTATGCGACGGAGGAAGTTTCTACTGATGCCAAGAAGCAAGCAAGGTTCCGTAAGGGACTTAGTCCTGAGCTTCGCCGCGACCTCCGTCTGCATGAGTGCACATCTTTTCAGAAGCTTGTTAACAAGGCCATCAGTGCTGAGACTGGTCAGACTGATTATGAAGCAACACGCAAGCATGGCCGTGACTTGGGTTCCTCATCCGGTGCTGGTCCTCAGAAGCGCCGCGTGTGGGTGCCTAACACTGCCCTGCCACCCAGGTTCACACCGAGGCCATCCTTCCAGGCGCCTCGCCCAGCTCAGCCATATGCACCAGCCAAGCCCTATGGTGGTCCAACCAACAATGCTTCCCCACGCACCAGCTCCGTGACTTGTTTCAAGTGTGGGGAATCAGGCCACTATATGCGCGAGTGTCCCCAAACCAACCCCAACCAGACAGCAAAAACTGTTGGCCGCGGCAAGCCGACAGGGAAAGTGTTCCACGCCAAGCCGGCCACCGCTACACGTGGCCATGTCAACTGTATCTCTGCTGAGGAAGCTCAAGAGGATCCCAACGTCGTTCTCGGTACGCTCCTTGTTAATTGCCACCCGGCATCTGTTCTTTTCGATACAGGAGCATCTCATTCTTTCATATCCGAAATTATGCTCGTTTGCATAACACCGCATTCTGTGACATGCCATCCACTATGGAAATTCTACTCCTGGTTCTAGATGGCAAACCTCTAGAGTAAGCCATGGAAATGAAATTCAAGTCGACAGACTTGTTTTTCTCGCATCTTTGATAGCTCTCAAATCTTCGGATATTAATATCATCTTGGGTATGGATTGGATGTCAGCCCATCATGCCAAGATTGATTGCTTCTCTAGGACTGTTCAACTCACCCATCCTTCGGGGAAGATAGTCAATGTCTTGACCCGAGTAGCCAAGCGACAGCTATATTCTCTTAACGCCAGCCCGTTGCCAGACCTCGAAGACGTTCCGGTAGTCCGTGACTTTCCGGATGTCTTTCCAGAGGAATTGCCAAGTGTTCCACCTGACAGAGATGTCGAGTTCGTAATAGATCTCATTCCAGGAACTGTCCCGATTTCCAGAAGACCCTACAAGATGGCACCTTTTGAACTAGCCGAGCTTAAGAAACAACTCGATGAGTCCTTGAAAAAGGGTTTCATCCGACCTAGTTCATCTCCTTGGGCTTGCCCCGTCCTCTTCGTCAAGAAGAAGGATGGTACGGACCGGATGGTTGTAGATTATCGACCTGTCAACTTGGTCACAATTAAGAACAAGTATCCGCTCCCCAGGATCAACGACCTGTATGATCAGCTCGTTGGATCCTCAGTCTTCTCTAAAATGGATTTGAGGTTGGGCTACCATCAAATCAAAATCAGAAACGGGGACATTCCGAAAACGGCCTTTGTTACTCGTTATGGCCAATACGAGTACACCGTCATGTCCTTCGGTTTAACCAACGCTCCAGCCACCTTCTCTCGGCTGATGAACTCAATCTTCATGGAGTATTTGGATAAATTCGTCGTGGTTTACCTCGATGATATACTCATCTACTCCAAGAACGAGGAAGAACATGCCGAACACCTAAGGCTAGTGTTGAAGAAACTTCGAGAGCATCGCCTTTATGCCAAATTTCTAAATGTGAATTCTGGTTGTCAGAAGTGACCTATCTTGGACATGTAATTTCTGGTAAAGGCATTGCGGTTAACCCTGAGCGAGTTCAAGCCGTCCTTAACTGGACTCCACCTGAATCGGTCAAGCAAGTTCGGAGTTTCCTTGGCCTAGCGAGCTATTGTCGTCGCTTTGTCGAGAACTTCTCCAAAGTTGCAAAACCTCTAACCGAACTCCTCAAGAAAGATAAAAAGTTCGAGTGGACTCCACAATGTGAGCACAGTTTCCAGGAACTGAAAAGACGTTTAACCTCTGCTCCCGTATTGGTACCACCGGATTTCTCTAAGGATTTTGTTATCTACTGCGACGCCTCGCGACAAGGACTAGGCTGTATTCTCATGCAAGATCGACACGTAATTGCTTATGCTTCACGGCAATTACACCCACATGAGGAAAACTACCCCACTCATGATCTAGAGCTTGCAGCTGTAGTCCATGCACTCAAAACATGGCGACATTATCTTCTCGGTAATCGTTGCGAAATCTACACTGATCACCAAAGTCTGAAGTATATATTCACCCAACCGGATTTAAATCTCAGGCAAAGACGTTGGGTCGAGTTGATCACAGATTTCGACTTAGGAATAACTTACACCCCAGGGAAAGCCAACGTCATGGCTGATGCGCTAAGTCGTAAATCTTATTGTAACAACCTGATGTTACAACAAAGTCAACCGCTTCTCCATGAGGAATTTCGGAAGCTTAACCTTCACATTGTTCCTCAAGGTTTTCTTTCCACCTTGGTGGCGAAACCTACTCTTACGGATCAAATCATCGCTGCCCAAAAGCGAGATAAGGGAATATCTAAGATCAAGGAGAACATTGCTAACGGAGGTGCTAGATGTTTCTCCACAAATGATCATGGTGTTGTGTACTTTGAGAACCGTTTAGTGGTTCCCAAGAACCAGCATCTACGGCAGTTGATCCTTAAGGAGGCTCATGAATCTCCTCTCACCATTCATCCGGGTAGTACCAAGATGTATCAGGACCTACGCCAAAGGTTCTGGTGGACTAGGATGAAAAGAGAAATTGCTCAGTATATTGCTAACTGCGACGTCTGCCGTCGTGTAAAAGCAGAGCATCAACGGCCTGCTGGCACCCTTCAACCCCTAGCTATTCCTGAATGGAAATGGGATAAAATTGGTATGGACTTCATCACCGGTTTTCCCAGGACCAAGAGAGGGAATAATGCTATCTTCGTCGTTGTCGATCGTCTTTCCAAAGTAGCCCATTTCCTACCTGTTCGTGAGAGTATAACCGCTAGTCAATTGGCAGACTTATACATCTCCCGAATAGTGTCTCTCCATGGTGTTCCTTTGGAAATTAACTCGGATCGAGGAAGTCTTTTCACCTCTCGATTTTGGGAAAGTTTCCAAAATGCTATGGGAACCCGCCTTTCTTTTAGTACCGCTTTCCACCCTCAATCAAGTGGTCAAGTGGAACGCGTCAACCAGATTCTAGAAGATATGCTTCGAGCTTCTGTTATCTCATTCGGAATGGAGTGGGAGAAATGCCTTCCATTTGCCGAATTTGCTTATAACAACAGCTATCAATCCAGCTTGGGCAAAGCCCCTTTTGAAGTTCTCTATGGACGAAGGTGTCGAACGCCTCTTAACTGGTCAGAAACCGGGGAAAGACAATTCTTTGGCCCGGATATGATTCAGGAAGCAGAAGAGCAAGTTCGCATCGTTCGTGAAAAGTTGAAAACAGCCCAATCTCGTCAAAAGAGTCAATATGACCGAAAACATAAGGCTATGACTTTTGAGGTTGACGAGAAGGCTTACCTTCGGGTTACTCCTCTGAAGGGAACCCATCACTTCGGTATCAAGGGCAAATTGGCTCCTCGTTACATTGGACCCTTTCGCATTCTCGCAAAACGAGGAGAAGTTGCCTACCAATTGGAACTACCTCCGCATCTCTCCAGAGTCCACGATGTCTTCCACGTTTCTCAACTCAGGCGTTGCTTCTCGGATCCTATCCATGAGTAGACCACGAAACGCTTGATCTCCAAGATAATCTCACGTATCGAGAGTACCCTGTTCGTATCCTCGATCAAGCTGAGCGTACCACTCGACGTCATAATATCAAGTTTCTCAAGTTCAATGGTCGCACCATTCTGAGAATGAAGCAACTTGGGAAAGGGAGGATCGTCTTCGACTCGAGTATCCCGCCTTCTTCCCGGAGGAACCCCAAATCTCGGGACGAGATTCTTTTGAGTGGGGGTGAGTTGTCACATCCTAGCTAGTCCATGCATTAGTGTGTGCATCATGTTTAAATATCATTTGAATTTGAAATGGGGAAGGACAGAAACCCCCAGCCCCCTCTGAATCCAACTAGGGTTTACTAAAAATTAGTTCAATTGAACCTGAAATGCCCTTCAAAAATGCTCATCACCTTTGCTTTGTTCAGAGCCTCTGCCAAAAGTGGTGCACCATTTTCTAGGTCATCCTAAGGTCTTTGAATTAAATTCATAAAGTATTTGAATATTGAGCAGTTCAAATTATATAAAATATTGCAAATGCCCAAATATTCCCAAACAGAAATGTTTCATGTTGGAAATAATCCAACTATGGACCGGAGCAGTTTGGTGATTTTTGGAGCCATCTAAGTATTGTTTAAAAAACTCCACAAAGTTGCAGAAAAATAGAAAAAGGAAATAACAGAAAACTTACCTGGCGCCCGCTGACCGGCCCACCTGCCGGCCCAGCCCAACACCGCACCAGCGAGCTGCTTGCCGGCCAGGGCAAAGCAGGCAGGTCGCTCGACGGCGAAGCACCGCATGGGTGCCACGCACTCTGCTCGCCGCCTCGCCGCTCCACTTTGCCGCGGCTAACACCGTCATCGATCCCTCTCTCTCCCCCGAACCCCCCAGACGCCCCCTCTCCTCTCCAGCTCCTCCCTCGCGCTCCCCAGCCATGGCCGACGCCACCGCCGCCGCCTCGTCGTAGCCCGCCGCCGTGCTCCGTCTCACTGGTGTCCAGGAGCTCCGCCGCCGTCCACTTCGTCGAGCTAACCGAGCCCCGCGTGCTCGAGGCCCGAGTCCACCGCACCGACCTCGCCCGAGTCCGCCGTCGCCGGAGATCCCCTTCAACGCCGTCGCCGCTCAGCCGTCCCCGCCGCCGGTGGCCTCTACGGGTGCTCTGTGAGCCTACCTCCCCCTCCCTTCCTCTCTCGCCCCCGAGCCGTGTAGCCACCGGAAGCTCACCGCACCGCACCGCCGCGGATCTCGTCGCCGACGTGCTCCCGGCCATCCTCCGGCCACTCACGGTGTCCACGCTCACCACGTGCGTTGACCTAACCAACTCCCCGCACCTCACCGCACACCCTAGCCTCGAGTTCGCCTTCCGAACTCCGGGCCGCCTAGGTCGTCCGGCGCCAACTCCGGCCACCCCGACCCCAACGACTCCACCAAGAGCTGCGGCTCGTCCCAGCTATCCATAGCCACCCTCCGCGCCATTTGGTGGCCGGAACGGCCAAAACCACTTCCGCCGCCGCGTCGGGCTCGCCGGCGGCTAAACGCCGGTGCAGCCCGTTTTGACTTTGACCACGGGTGGGCCCTGGTTGACTCTGTTGAGTCAATGACAGGTGGGGCCCCCTGTTAACTATAGATTAGTTTAATTAAACTTTAAATTAATTACCACTGACACCCTGGACCGTCAGGTTTGACCTGGACGTCTGTTGACCTGAGGTCAGCATGACCTCATGCTGACGCAGTAAAACCTTTTCTGAAATTAAAATAAATCTAAAATATATAAATTCCAGAATATGTTCAAACTTCAAAAATTTATAAATTCAACCGTAGCTCCAAATCAAACAAATTATATATGAAAAATGATCAGAAAAATCCAATCTATCCATCTGTACTAGTTTCATGCATGTTTAAACAAGTAACTTGGTTTAGTGCAGAACAAGATAAAGCACTATTTAAGATCACAAATGTGTGGAATTTGAATAATCTTTGGTTCAAGTTGGCTCAAACCCTTCTGGTCTTAGTTGCATTAGCCCAACACACTCATGTTGTCATGTTTCATGCATGCATCATATTGTCGCACATTGTTTGGTGATGGTTGTGTATCGGTGTTCTTGCGACAGGTTCTGCCTCCGAGGAGTATCGTGATTACCCTAGCTAAGAACCGTATCCGTGCATCGATCCATCAGGCAAGCAACCAATCATTTGATCATATCGATACAATCCCATGTTCTCGCTCTGCTCTCTTTACTGCATTAAGACAACGCGTTTCAAACTGCTGTGTGCTACGGTAGTTGAACCCATTTCCTCTGCATGACCTGTCATTGTCACAGTAACTAGATGAAACCCACTAGCATGTGTAGGAGTTGACTGAGCCATATGTATGTGTTGTTCCTACCTTGCTATGCCTGCTATGCTTAGAGTCGTGTCAGGTCTGGTTCATCTGGGTGATGGGCTAGAGTGAAATGATCATGCCGGTATTGAGAGTGATGTGGTGAACACGATTTGGTAAAGGTATCGATGAGAGGCCATGTAGGAGTACATGGTGGGTTGTTTCATTGAAGCCGACCTTAAGCACTGAGATCTGTATGTGTGATTTAAGATACAGCTACTACCATGCATTGGGCCCTGAAATATGACCCCGCTTGACTTCTTATTCACCCTAGTCCTCTGTCCAGGAGTTGCAAGTAGTTTCTGGTGTTTGTAGCCTACTGGAGGCCGTGGACAGCGCTGACCGTAGGGGTGGGCTGTGATGCGGTAGGTACGTGGCCGGGAATACCGGACACCCGTTAGGTGTCACGGAACCCTGTACACATCGTTCGGGGCCGTATGGGAAACCTCGGCCGGACTCCCTGCGGATGGAACCTGGATAGGCGATAAACCTGGACTAGAGACTTAGATGTTTAGGTAGGTCGTGGTCTACACCCACGTCGGCTTTTGCTTGAAGTCTGCCGAGCACATGTCGTGTGCAGACGCTAAGTGGTGGAAACATGTATGAAGAAGTACACCCCTGCAGGGTTAACATGATCTATTCGAATAGCTGCGTCCGCGGTAAAGGACTACTTGGTTGCCTATACAGTTCATAGACAAGTGGATGGATACTACTAAAAATCTCAGGATAAGCGTGAGTGCCGAGGATGGCTCTTCTGTAGGAAGACGGAGGTGGATCCTCGGTGGTGTATTGAGGCGGTGAGTAGTGGACTCGTGTGCGCAAAACCATTTCAAGTTGGAGTCTCGTAGGATAGTTAGACAAGAGTCAAAGCTGGCTTGCTGCAATAACTCCACCAACCCTTCTTGATAATGTGTATGTATGTAGGATCTGACGTAAGTCTTGTTGGGTACCTTTGTACTCATGTTGCTATAATTTACATTTTACAGAAGGCGCTGCAACCCCTTCTGATAGGTTCTTCGTAGATGTTGACATCGACGAGTAGACTAAGGCCCAGGTGGTAATCCTGAGCTTGTGAAGGTCCACATAGTATAGCTAGGCTTTCCAATCCTCTTTTATTTTACTAGTTGTCTGTACTCAGACAAGTTACTTCCGCTGCTGGTTGTATGACTGTATGACTTGAATGTGGGTCGTGTGACCCGTACTTGTATGTATGTTATGTATGGCTCTCTGAGCTTTTAAATAAAGTACTTGTGTCGTAGAGTCATGTTGATGCCTTGTTGTATTTGCACATATCGAGCATATTGTATGTATGATTGAAATGCTTGGTATGTGTGGGATCTGACTATCTAGTTGTTTATCTTTAGTAGCCTCTCTTAACGGGAAATGTCTCCTAGTGTTTCCATTGAGCCATGGTAGCTTGCTACTGCTCCGGAACACTTAGGCTGGTCGGCATGTGTCCTTCTTCGTTCCTGTGTCTGTCCCTTCGGGGAAATGTCATGCATTGAGTACCGGAGCCCTGTTAGCCCGCTACAGCCCGGTTTACCGGAGTCCTGCTAGCCCAGTGCTACAGCCTGGATTCACTTGCTGATGACCGACATGTTCGATGCTGGGTCATGAATGCCTGTCCCTGTAAGTCTGTGCCACTTTGGGTTTACGACTAGTCATGTCAGCCCGGGCTCCTTATCATATGGATGCTAGCGACATCATCATATACGTAAGCCAAAAGGCGCAAACGGTCCCGGGCAAAGGTAAGGCGACACCCGTGGGAATACCGTGTGTGAGGCCGCAAAGTGATATGAGGTGTTACAGGCTAGATCGATGTGACATTGAGTCGGGGTCCTAACACACATACATGGCGCAATATAAAGTGACGTTCTTTTGCATTAAGATTTTGTGCATCAACCCTAAACGCGCATGACAACCTCTGCTTCCCTCTGCGAAGGGCCTATCTTCTACTTTATGTTTTAAGTTTATGCTTGAGTCAAGGTGATCCTCACCTTTCCCTTTTTCATTTTCTCCTTTGGCAAGCTCTTCGTGTTTGAAAGATCATGATATATATATCCAGTTGAATGTAAGTTAGCATGGGCTATTATTGTTGACATCACCTAAAGGTGAATACGTTGGGAGGCAACACAATAAGCCCCTATCTTTCTCAGTGTCTGGCTGAAACTCTATAACCACAAGTATTGCGTGAGTGTTAGCAATTATAGGAGACTACGAGATAGTTGAGTATGTGAGCTTGCTGAAAAGATCTATTATTGACTCTTTCTGATGTTACGCTAAATTGCAATTGCTTCAATAACTGAGATTATAGTTTGTTAGTTCCCAATGAAGTTTTTGAACCATACTTGACTTTGTGAATTGCTTATTGCTTGAGCATAGGAAATCATAAAACAAAATCTATATATGTTGCTATTATTAGAATGATCATGATGCCCTCATGTCCGTATTTTATTTTTATCGACACCTCTATCTCTAACCATGTGGACATATTTTTTCATTTCGGCTTCCGATTGAGGACAAGCAAGGTCTAAGCTTGGGGGAGTTGATACGTCCATTTTGCATCATGCTTTTATATCAATATTTATTGCATTATGGGCTGTTATTACACATTACATCTCAATACTTATGGCTATTCTCTATTATTTTACGAGGTTTACCATGAAGAGGGGAGATGCCGGCAGCTGGAATTCTGGCTGGAAAAGGAGCAAACGTTGGAAACATATTCTGCACAACTCCAAAAGTCCTAAAACTCCATGAAACAATTTCTTGGATTTAATAAGAATTTATGAGCGAAAGAAATAGGCCAGGGGGCCCACACCCTGTCCAGGAGACAGGGGGCGCCCCCCTATAGGGCGCGGGGCCTATCTCCTGGGCCCCCTGGTGGGCCTCCGGTGTCCATCTTCTGCTATATCATCACTTTTACCCTAGAAAAAATCAGGAGCAAGCTTACGGGATGAAACTCCGCCGCCACGAGGCGGAACCTTGGCGGAATCAATCTAGGGCTCTGGCGGAGCTGTTCTGCCGGGGACACTTCCCTCCGGGAGGGGGAAATCATCACCAATGTCATCACCAACGATCCTCTCATCGGGAGTGGGTCAATCTCCATCAACATCTTCACCAGCACCATCTCCTCTCAAAACCCTAGTTCATCTCTTGTATCCAATCTTGTATCAAAACCACAAATTGGTACCTGTGGGTTGCTAGTAGTGTTGATTACTCCTTGTAGTTGATGCTAATTGGTTTACTTGGTGGAAGATCATATGTTTAGATCCTTTATGCATATTATTACTCCTCTGATTATGAACATGAATATGCTTTGTGAGTAGTTACGATTGTTCCTGAGGACATGGGTGAAGTCTTGCTATTAGTAGTCATGTGAATTTGGTATTCTTTTGATATTTTGATGAGAGGTATGTTGTCTTTTCCTCTAGTGGTGTTATGTGAACGTCGACTACATGACACTTCACCATTATTTGGGCCTAGAGGAAGGCATGGGGCAGCAGTAAGTAGATGATGGGTTGCTAGAGTGACAGAAGCTTAAACCCTAGTTTATGCGTTGCTTCGTTAGGGGTTGATATGGACCCATATGTTTAATGTTGTGGTTAGGTTTACCTTAATACTCCTCTTTGTAGTTGCGGATGCTTGCAATAGGGGTTAATCATAAGTGGGATGCTTGTCCAAGTTAGGGCAGTACCCAAGTACCGGTCCACCCACATATCAAATTATTAAAGTACCGAACGCGAATCTTCATTATTAGAATTTGTCCAGGCTTATCCTTTGCTACTTAAAGGATTGGGCCACCTTGCTGCACTTTATTTACTTTATTTGCTTTTTGCTCGTTACTATTTATCTTATCACAAAACTATCTATTACCTACAATTTCAGTGCTTGCAGGGAGAACCTTACTGAAAACCGCTTATCATTTCCTTCTGCACCTCGTTGGGTTCGACACTCTTACTTATCGAAAGGACTACGCTAGATCCCCTACACTTGTGGGTCATCAGCAGTTGCCGAGGCATCATGGGGAAGCGGAGACGCCCACGTCCAATCAATCGCCACGTGGTGACCAAGGCCGCAGTCTGTTGGGGCCTGCGGCACTCCGCACTTGCCCTTTGGCTTCTCTACTAAGCCAAGTTTGAGCACGCCTTGGGCCCGGGGGCTACTGTCGGCGTTCTGGGAACGGGGGTCCCCAGACCTGCATGCCTGCGGCATGCAGCATGGCTCAGCCAGTGGCCCAGTACGGCCCATCTTTGTCAACAAACACTCAAGACCCTCGCGAGGGGCCAAGCCTCGCGGGGCGGACGACGCAAGGCCTCCTCAGGGGCGGCCTCACCAGGCAGGCTCGCGAGGAGCCGGAGAGATCAAGGCAAGGGGTACCTCGCGAGGTGCTCATGACGCAAGCCATGATGATCAAGACCAGGCTGGCGCCAGGCGGGGGCCAGCCCACGCAATGTCCTCGTTTCCTCTTTGGTGCAAAGGGGGCAAGCGCAGGCGCGGGGTACCGAGGCGTCAGACAAAGGTTTCCATATTGGTGCAACAAGACCAAGACCGGCAGAGAGGCAGGACGTAGGTCACCATGGAGCTCAAGACGGAGTCACCACCACCGCCTTTGGCAGTCGAAGACCACCTTTAGTCAGGATAGCTTGTACTAGTTGTCCGCTTTCAAAATGGCCGTTGTTGGTTCCCTTCCTGCTCAATATTTGGGAAGAGGACCAGGGCCTCTATAAATAGGGCTAGCCACCACCTTGGAAAGAGGGAGAATGAGATCTAGAGCCAAGAAGAGGATCCGAACCTAGCTCACCAACACTCCACCACCAGAACACCTCACCTCGCGAGGTTGTTCTTCCTCTGTACTGTTCATCATCAGCCCAAGAGGCAATACACCACACCACACACTTGATTAGGGTATTACACCACAAAGGTGGCCTGAACCAGTATAAACCTCATGTCTCTTATGTTTCGGTAGGGAGAAGATCTTCGCACGCACCCCAGAGTTCGAACTTTAAGGGTTTTGCCGGAACCCGATATCCGACAGTACTATTGTATATGCTTATTTTTTTAGTGGTTGATTGCGTGTGTGGTGTGGTGGGCACGTCATTTCTAATTGTGGTGGGTCAACATGAAGACTCATGGTTCGGTTCCATCCTGCACCACATATAGGTTGGACCGAGACGCGTTATACAAAGACCCATGTGGAGGACTCGGCGTACAACACGAAGCTACTAGAGTCGCGGAGAACTCTATCCCCACTGGTGATAAGCCGACAATATATGATTTGTAACCCTAGGCCCCCAGTATGTTATAGAAGCTTAGGGGCTAGTTCGTCAATAGTATACGCACACGCACAATACCTGGTATTCACGTGTACTTTGTACACACCCCTATCACTAATATACAGTACCAGGAGTAGGCTCTTTCTTCAACTGCAAGGGTCCGAACTAGTGTAAAACTTTGCCTCGTATTACCATCCAGCCTAACAGTCAGGGATATCCTACCGAATGATATGATGAAATCATATCTACCAACTACTAAGAGAGAGGTGTGTCTGGGGGGGGGGGCAATGTGTGCGAGAGAGGCCTAAAGATAATGTGCGTCCAGGAGACATGTAGGCACATATATGTGTGTATAGAGGGCTAGTAGAGACCGTGCATGTGTATATATGCATATGAGAGAAATAGTGTTTTCCAACTGAGATTAGTGAAAATAGTGGTACATAGTAGTCAAAAAGAGAGAGAGAGAGAGAGAGAGAGAAACAGAGAGAGCATGTGCGTGAGACACCCCGACACCCTGAGAGAGATTGTGAGCATGTGTGAAAGAGAAATGCCGATGCATATAAAGTGTGTGCACTTATGCGTTAGATAGAGAGAGATATAACGCGTTTGTGAGAACGGGCCGAGGCATAGTGCATCTACGTGTAAAAGGCGGTTCTACGCATCAAAGTAAAATATAAATAGCATTATTATTTTTGGATGAGATCATGAATTTTGCAAATTGCGTATGGACGAAAATCGGTCTATCAGACACCCATACTCTATTGAATTCTAGCATGTGCATGTGTTTATTTCATATTATCGATCCATAGAGTGAGAGTGGTTTGAAATAAAGGCAATGGATGCTTTTGCAATTCATATATAGACATTAATTAGTGCACTCCATGTTGTTAGTGTGAAGGACTTTATACATTTGTCACTTGCATGGATACATCCAAATTGCTAGCTACAAAATAGAATACATGTCGAATTCAACATAAAGGGGGTTTCAAAGATTCGAATTCATAGGAAGTGCATTCATCTATTTGAACCCGAGATAATGGCATTTGTAAATCAAATGTAAAAGGGGACATCAATCTTTGTTGGGAGTTTGAACATGTTATATATATTCATACGCATGTCTAACTTTTTTTTGCAACCAAGGAGATTATATCTGGAACCATGCATGAACTGAGGTAAGTTACATATTTTTTAATATATACTCGTGTATAGTGTATATTCAAATGTACCCCCTCCATTCCAAAATAATCATAGCTTTAGGATTTTCAAGAGTAAAGATTTGTGAAGTTTGACAAATCCTGAAAGTTCAATTCAAGAGAACTGAAAACGTTAATGCTTCTGCTCCCAAATATTGAACGAAGCGCCAAATAGGCCTGTAGTCACCCGAAACCACGCGAGACTAATGTTTGGTGGTAGGAAATTACTATCCTGACTCTGGCCTGTGTAGCCTATTGGCCCGATGTCCAAAGGTCTAAACCGGGGTAGGTTTGTAACTTCACCAAGACGCCAGCCTCAACCGCCTCCGAGAAGCATTCATACGCCATGGGCACCTAAACACCCATGCGCTCGGCCGAAATCTATCCGGCACACATTTGGGACACCTAAGATTACCGTCCTACCCCCAACGCGCAATATGTCTGAAATTTTAGATGGGGGCAAAGTTTGTAACTTTCCCCAAATTTCAAACAAGCGCGCCTCAAACCGAAACATTGTCACCCCTTAGTTCCCCGCCTCCCTCCGTTTCGCCATTCATACTCCGTGGGTGCCAAAACGCCCTCTCCACCAGTCGCGAAACCCCAGCCTCCTCCGTCCTCCACCCTATAGCGGCCAATCCACCGCCGCCCTCCTCCATCACACCGGAGCTGGTACCCCGACGTTGTCGTCCAACGCAACCGCAACCGCAACGCCCTCAAGGACTTAGCAGCTGAAGCCGAGGCAAATCTGCCTCCACGACACCGACGCCGACGTGTGTTGTACCAGAACCACTCCGACCACGCCGTCCTGCGCCTCACTGCTGCCGCTCCACTGTCACAACCGTCCACCGCATCGGAGTTGTTCCCGCTATGCCGTCGTTCGCCGCCTCGGATCTGGTTCCCGCCGCCGACAGACGGCCACCTCACCACACTCAACAACTTGGCCATGGGTTCGTCCAAGGCTCCACCATACTCCACAACTTCTCATTTCCATTGAACCACAAGAAGATTGTTGGAAAAATAGAAGGAGGACACAGCACTGCCAGCAGAAAGAGGTACTCCTCTTCCCTTATTCGTGTGAATCTTACGTCTCTGCTCACACCATATTCATCCCACGAAATAAACTAGTCGAGCGCTTCTTACTGCATCTTCTTCGTGATACTAAATGCACAAGGTTTCCTCCCTTTACTATTTACCTTTGCTAGAGGTCAGTAGCCGGCCTAGATTTCAATTCAGGGTCAGTCGTACCGCAATTAAAATAAGCAACACCCGCTTAGGCGCGCGGAGCACCTAGTCCGCCTATTCCTCGAGGAAGCGGCGCATCGGTGTCTATCATAGGGGTGTGGGTCACAGGAGCTGCTTGCGCCCGATCTGGAGGTCGGCGGGGCTTGAATGGATGGCCGGCGGGCGGTGCCAAGCACGGCGGTGCGGTGAGGTCGAGGGGAGGGCGCGGGCAGGGTAGGAATACTGGGCCAATGGTCGCTGGCATTTCGACGAAGATCGTCAACACTAACTGGCTGGAGGTAGATGAAGGCGATCTGCCCGTTCTTTGTACATCGAACGGTGCAGAAAAAATGGACTGACCTATTTGTTTTCAGTCGATTGTTATTTTCAAAGAATCATGTAGTATTTGTGTGCCATGCATGTTGTAGAGCAATCATATGTCTCCCGTCATTTATTTCTCACCGACCTGCTATCTGATACCTTTCCACTATACTAATTGTGCACACACTTCACCCATACTCACACTATTGTTTTCATATTCATGGGTATTTCAGACTCTGACGCAGTGTTGATGAATGCAGAAAAGAGAAGACAGAAGTCGCTCCAGTGTAATTCGAAGATAAGCCCTAAGCGTTTCAGCGCTCTAAAGGGTGCAGTGTCAGTAGTTGGAGACAGTAAACGTAGCTCTGCAGTTGATAATCTCAATTGCCACACACAACCATCCCAGGTGCTTTCTTTAACTTTGCGATGTCAAATGTGGTTGCATGTTGCATATGGTGTCTAGCTTGTATTGCTTCCAATTTGGTTAAATTGCAATACACATTATACCTTTGATAATGACATGCCTTCCTGTTTTTGATACATACTACATATGTCTATTAACCATGTTCATACATCAAACTAATGCTCTTTTGTATCCCTCGTCAATCACTTATGATGAGACAGTCACCATTGTGTGTTACTGTGAGATGCCCTGCTCGTTTAAAGAGTGTAGTGTCATCCTCCCCACATGATTCTCAAGAAACAGCAAGGCTAAATGAAGATACTCAACGTAGCTCTCTGGTTGATGACCGCAATTCCCCCACACCACCATCACATGTGCTTGCTCTTACTTGGCAGTGTGATATGTGGTTGCATGTTGCATATGGTGTCTACCTTGTAATGCTTCTAATTAGGGTAAATTGCATCTGCTTAGTTAACACATTATACCTGTGAATATGACATGCCTTCCTGTTTTTGGTACATACTACGTCTTTCTATTAACCATGTTCTTACATCAAACTACTTTTATTGTGTATCCCTCATCAATCACTTCCGACGATACACCTTCAAGTTGACAGTGTAATATTGGTTGCATCTTGCATATCATTTCAAACATGTATTGCCTCTAATTTGTTGAAGTGCCACTTATAATGAGACACATCTAACTTGGTAGAGTGACTTTGGTTGAATCTTTCATATGGTATCTAGATTTTATTGCTTCCAATTTGTTGAAATGCCTTCTGCTCAGCGTTTTTCATACATATTCCATCCTCCTATAATGTGGTTGCCATACATAAAAGTTGTGTTCGTCAGTATCATGGATCAACGAATTTGGAAATGTGAATTTCATTCCTTTTTCTTGTGTGTTTACTTGACAAGGCAAAATTTGAAAGGATGAAGGCACAGAATGAAGGTGGTCCTCTGGAGCTACCGAAACAGATGATCTCTGCAGATTCTCCTGCTACTCGTACTGCAGTGCTAGTTCCAAATCTCATCTCCCCTACTCCACAACCCAAGGTGCTTGCTCTAACATGGCAATGTGATATCTGGTTGCATGTTGCATATGGTGCCTAGCTTGTATTGCTCCTAATTTGTTAAATGGCATCTCCTTAGCTTACACATTATACATATGAATATGACACGCCTTCCTGTTTTTGGTACATACTACATTTGCCTATCACACCATGTTCTTACATTAAACTACTGTTCTTGTGTATCCTGCATCTATCGCTTATGATGAGACAGTCACGCGCGTGGGTTAATATGAGACGCACTACTCTTATAAAGAATGCAATTTCATCCTCTCCACATGATTCTCAAGAAACAACAAGCCTGAATGAAGATATTGAACGTAGCTCTGTACTTGAAGACCGTGCTTCCCGTACACGTTATACCTTTGATAATGACATGCCTTCCTATTATTGATACATACTACATATGTCTATTAACCATGTTCGCACATCAAACTAATGCTATTTCGTATCCCTCGTCAATCACTTATGATGAGACAGTCACCCATGTGGGTTACTGTGAGATGCCCTACTCGTTTAAAGAGTGCGGTGTCATCCTCCCCACATGATTCTCAAGAAACAGCAAAGCTAAATGAAGATAGTCAACATAGCTCTCTAGTTGATGACCACAATTCCCCCACACCACCATCGCATGTGCTTGCTCTTACTTGGCAGTGTGATATGTGGTTGCATGTTGCATACAGTGTCTAGCTTGTAATGCTTCTAATTAGGGTAAATTGCATCAACTTAGTTTACACACTATACCTGTGAATATGACATGCCTTCCTATTTTTGGTACACACTACATCTATGTGTTAACCTTGTTCTTACATGAAACTACCACTCTTCTGTATCCTGCATCAATCACTTACGATGAGTCACCTTTATTCATTGCATATTGCATATTATTTCTAGCTTGTTGCCATGTATTGCTTCTAATTTGGTTAAATACATTTGTTAGGGCACCCTTTTAATTTGGCAGAGTGATATTGGTTTCATCTTTCATATGGTTTCTAGCTTGAATTGATTCTAACAAGTTCAAGCACCTTGTGCTTAGTTTACACTTTATACATCATACATGTCAATATGTCACGCCGTCCTATTTTTCATACATATTTCATCCTCCTATCATGCGGCTGCCTTACATGAAAGTAGTGTTCGTCAGTATCATGCATCAATGAGTTCTAAAGAGCAAATTTAATTCCTTTTTCTTGTGGGTTTGACTTGACAAGGCAAAATTAAGAAAGAGGAAGGAAAAGAGTAAGGAAGGCGATGATGGTGGTCCTCTGCAGTAACGTAAACGGAGCATCTGTATCGATTCTCCTTGTACTGATAGTGCATTACAAGTTCCAAGTCTCCGCTCCCCTACTCCACCACCCAAGGTGCTTGCTCTAACTTGGTAGTGTGATATCTGGTTGCATGTTGCATATGGTGTCTAGCTTGTATTGCTCCTAATTAGTGTGAACTGCATCTGATTATCTTACACATTATACGTGTGAATATGACACGCTTTCCTGTTTTTGGTACATACTATATCTGTCTATCACACCATCTTCTTACATGAAACTACTCTTCTTGTGTATCCTGCATCAATCACTTATGATGGGACACCTTTAAAATGGCAGTCTGATATTGGTTTGCGTCTTGAATATAATTTCTTGCATGTATTGCTTCTAGTTTGATGAACGCCACCTATGACGAGACAGTTTTAACTTGGCAGAGTGATATTGATTGCACCTTCCATATGGTGTCTATTTTGTAGTGCTTCTAATTTGTTGAAGTGCCTTTTGCTTAGTTAACACATCATAGGTGTGAATATGTCAAGCCGTCCATTTTTTCGTACATATTCCATCCTCGTATCATGACTTTGCCTTTCATCTGAGTAGTGTTCGTCAGTATCATGCATGAATGAGTTCTGAAGAGAGAATTTTATTCCTTTTTCTTATCGGTTTGACTTCACAATGCAAAATCATTACACATGAAGGAAATTAGTCCGGCAGTGGATGATGGTGGTCCTTCGGAGCAACTCAAACAGGGGGTCTCTACAGATTCTACTCCGCCATCCTCCCAACAAGACTCCCAAGACAGCACATGGCTGGACAATCAATGTAGCTATGTAGATGATGAGCTCATCTCCCCTACGCCACCATCACAGGTGCTTGCTCTAACTTGGCACTATTATATGTGGTTGCATGTTGCGTATGATGTCTAGCTTGTATTGCTTCTAACTTGAATTGCATCTGCTTACTTTACACATAATGCCTGTGAATATGACATGTGTTCCTGTTTCTAGAACATACATGTACATGATGAGCACATCTCCCCTACTCCACCATCGTAGGTGCTTGCTCTTACTTGGAACTGTTATATGTGGTTGCATTTTCTGTATGATGTCTAGTTTGTATTGCTTCTGATTATGTTGAATTGCATCTGCGTAGCTTACAACTTATACCTACAACGATCACTTACATATAAGACACATTTACCTTGGGACTGTGATGTAGGTTGCATCTTGCATTGTCTTCTAGCTTGTATTGCTTCTAATTTCATGAAATGGCACTTATGACGAGACACTTTTTACCTAATAGAGTGATATTGGTTGCATGTTCATATGGTGCCTAGCTTTCATTTCTTCTAATTTTGTTGAAATGCCTTCCACTTACTATTTTTTTCATACATATTCCATCCTCCTATCGTACGCGTGAATATAAAATGCTGTCATTTTTTGTATATATTCCATCCTCCTATCCTGCGCTTGCCTTACATCAAAGTAGTGTTCGTCTGTATCATGCATCAACCAGTTATGTAGAGCTAATTTTATTCATCTTCTTGTGGTTTTGACTTCATAAGGCAATATCAGAAAATAGGAAGGAAAAGAGTAAGTTAGGGGATGTTGGTGGTCCTCCGCACCGACGCAAACAAAGACTCTCTAGATTTGCCACTGCTACTGCTAATGAAGTTGAAGTCCCAAGTCTACATGACGAGTTCATCTCCCATACTCCACCATCGTAGGTGCTTGCTCTAAGTTGCAGTGTGATAATTGGTTTCATGTTGCATATGTTGTCTAGCCTGTATTTCTTCTATTTTGATTAAATTGCAGCTACTAAGTTTATACGTTATACATGTGCATATGACATGGCTTTTTGTGTCTAGAATACACTGCATCTATCTATCATACAATGTTCTTACATCAAAGTACTAATGTTGTGTATCCCGCATCAGTCACTCATGATTGGATGCTTTTAACATGGCAGTTTGATAGTGGTTGCATCTTGCATTTATTTCTATGTTGTACTGCTTCTAATTTTTCGAAATGCCACTTATGACAAGACACTTTTAACTTGGCAATGTAATATTGGTTGCATCATTCATATGGTGTCTACCTTGCATTACTTCTATTTTCTTGAAAATCCTTCTCCTTAGTTTGCACATCGTAGTTGTGAATATGTCATGTCGTCCTGTTTTTCTTACATATTCCATCCTCATACGGTTGTCTTACATCAAAGTACTGCTTGTCTGTATCATGCATCAATGAATTCTGAAGAGCGATTTTATTCTTTTGTGTTGTGGGTAAGGCTTGACATGGCAAAGTCAAAAAAGAGCAAGGAAAATAATATAGTAGGGAGTGGTGTTACTCGTCGGGTGAAACAGAAAAGTATCTGCCGTCGAGATTGTGCTGGTACTTATGGTGCAGTAGAAGGTCCAAGTCCACCGGTTAAATCTACAAATACAGTATCACCTGCTCCACCAGCTGCAGCATCCGCTTCAACTGTACCAGCATCTCAACGAGTTACTCGTTCGTTTGCTCCGGAACTGGCACTACAAAAAATACACTTCCGTGATGATACGTGTTTGTCACAGTAGGTCATGTTTTCTGTCATGCATGTACATCCATGATGATTTTATGACAGAATCAAGATAGTCATACCTATGCTGTCGTAGAAGTGTTCCATGACATTACCAAAATTATCATCACGGAAGTGTCGACTCCCATGATGATAAATCGCGCGTCACAGAAGTGCTTTCGTCAAGGATGACCGACACGTGGCATCCACCGTAACGGAACACTGTTAAGCTATCGGGTCGGGTTTTGGATCCGATAACCCGTTAACAGCCCGGACCAATGGGGATTTTCCACATGCAAAATCATCATTGGCTGGAGGAAACACGTGTTGGCTCATCGTTGGGACAGATGTCATCCACTCATTGGACAGAGGGTGCCTATGATACATCGACACATGGCACGGCCCAACAGAGGCCCATTCCTGTGAAAAGGCCGGCCCGTTTGACTTGGTCAAAATGTGGAGGGCCAGCCCTTGGAAAGTTTGTTAACGGCCTATTCGCATATAGCCCATTTATAGCCCACTAACCAAAGGCCCATCACGCCCTATCCAAATTAGGCCCAGTAGCGACATCTGGGCCATCCAATATGATTCCAGCCCATTTTCACTTCTGGCCCACGTATGGCCCATGACCTCTTTTGGCCCATATGAGGCCCTTTGTAACTCTTGGCCCATTAACGGCCCATGGTGAAACTGGCCCGCAATGAACAGTGTATCACTTTATACCCATTAATGGCCCATGGTGAAACTGGCCCGTAATGAATAGTGTATCACTTTATACCCATTAACGGCCCATTATTCCGTTGAGACATTTCCATCCCATGTTATCTTTCGGCCTTCTCAGAGCCCATTTATTCTTGGGCTCATTTCCAGCATTCGTTTACTTACGGCCCGTTACTGTCATTTTCTGCTTGTGGGCTAAATTCAGCCCAAGGTTACAGTCGGCCCGTTTTGTGGCCTGTTAATACATTGGGCCATTTTCATAGCGTCATCAAATACGTCCGATTAACGACGGCCATAATGCGGTCTGTTATTGGCCCATGTTTGGCCAACCGATCATACGGCCCATACAAGGCCCATTGATGATACGGCCCGTAGAAGGCCCATTGTGTCTACGACCCGTATAAGGCCCATTGTTTCTATGACACGTAGAAGGCCCATTGTTTCTACGGCCCATAGGGGGAAATGGTGGTAACTACAGTAAATATGTAGCCCATGGTTATTGTGGCCTAGTTTTAAAAAATAGGTTATTGCGGCCACTAGCAAACCGCGGAAAAAGAACTGCACTAACTACAAGCAAAGAAATAAACAAGACAATAAGGAAATAAATAAGCTAGCAACTTACGCTAGGCTATCACGGCTATTACACATATTACATCCACTGGGCATCAAAGTTCGCCACCAGTGAAAATATAGGGAACACAGCAGCATATAAACGCCACAGCAAAACAAGTCCAGAACTGAAACCACTTCAGAAGAGCTCAAGAAACAATATCCTGGGTACCCATAATGCTGGCAAGATGCTTAGCAAGCTTATTAACTTTCTCTTGTTTGGCGCTTAAGTCCTCCGGCACTTGTTGTTGCACCGGAAAGTATGCATCTGAATTCTGCAGGGACTTCCTCAGTCCTTCGGCTTCCTGTCACATAACATCTGATCAATGTCTTTCAACTTGAAGTTGAGACTCAAGAACCCGAACTGATTCAGGCAACGAGTTCGAAGAGCTGGTGCCAGCAGTAGTAGCCAGTAACTCAAACACTACATCAAGACAGGACTTTGGGGTTGTCTCAGTGTCTTCAATATAGTTTTTATCAGCTTTCTTGGAGACCAACAGGGATGTCTCACTATCTTGAACCTTATCTGCATTACTTCCTTTACCATTGCATAATGGGGTACTCTTCTCCAATATTTTATCCGCGTTCTAAAAGAGAAACAAACAAACACATTACAGGTTTTCAATGTAGTATATGAAACTCATTTTGGTAAACCAGTTCAGTAGTAAGGTGGACAGGATAACAGCATGAATTAAACATATATCTATGTAGTATGGTCACTGTATGGTCTATATCATTCTAGTTTATGTTGCCAAATAAAGATAGATACAGTTTGAATCATATCTATTTAAGACAAAGCAGCATAGATAGAATATAAGTGTGGGAAACTACACAGCAATAACAACACTTGTAATGTGCATGGCATGAGAAGATAACTATTTATTCAATTGCACCATTGGAGTTTCAATTGCATCCTTCAAATTTGAAACTAGTTGGTATGAGTAAATACAGTGATGCAAGAGCAAAGTACTATGAACCATAGCTACGGAACCTAACCTGAGAACAATTTTTCTTCTGCTTTAAGCGTTGACTTGGGGTTCAGAGTGGTGGTCCTCGTGCTTTGTACGCTGCAGTTGCCTTACTAACTGCCCGTCTTTGGGTGCTCTGTGGTGGAGATGGTGTTGTGTCAACGGGAACTGGGTTAGTATATGCTGGGGTTGGGGTTAGAAGGGGTGTAGCTGGTACTCTGTCCAACTGGGTAGGGGTACAATCTGCATGAGTGTGGGTTATGTGTGGTGGGGCTGGTTCTTGGGAAAGTACAACCGTGGTTCTATCTGCATCGACAGGTAGCACAATCTTTTCTGACCGTGTTTTTACTCCCACAGATACTGCCATCACTCCCTCCAATTGAAATGGCTGATAAACAAGAAAAGTAATTGAATGTACAGACATTGTAAGATAGATATGTGCAATGGATAGTAGGGAAGAAAATAGGGCATGAAATAATTCACATTTATGTTAAACCAAACAGAATAGCAGGACATAATTTCACATATATGATGGCTAATTAAACAGGATAGCATGACACAATTTTACATGTATGATGGCTAACTAAATAGGATAGAATGACATACTTCAAAATATGGTGACTATGTAAACAGGTTGACATGATATAAATATACGATGTGTCTATTAAAGTGGTTGGCATGCCATAAATCACAAACATGACGTCGATGGAAACATGATGGCATGATATAATTCACGGATAGAATGACATAATTTAAAATATGATGACTATGTAAATTGGATGAGATGATATAACTATATTATGTCTTTAGAAAATGGGTTGGCACGCCATAATTTAGATACATGCTGTCTATGTAAACATCATGGCATGACATAATTCAAATATATGATTTATATACTAAGGAAGTGAGCAGAGGGCAATCGCACATATGATGTGTCAACTAAGGAGATGGCATTCAATATTGTGTATATGATTTAAAAACTAAGCATTGCAATACAACATATGCATGATATGAGTAATATAACCCTCCCAAGTTTGAGCATACACCTCAGGGGGATAATGGGACTGGTCATCTGCCTCTGAATCCTCCTCTGAAGAGCTATCTCTCACCAGCAAGATATCTGCTTCAGCAGGTAGCATTGTCTGCTCTGAAGACCTTGTTTTCACTCCAGATTTCTCCATCACGAATTCAAATGGCTGATGCACGGGAAGAGCAGTTGAATATACAAATATTGTCGACAAAAGCAATGTGAAATACAAAAAATGGATGGCATGATATAATTCACATATATGACGCTTGCCTAAACAGCATGGCATCACATACATAATGCCTTGCAACAAGATAACATTGCATAATTCACACATATAATGTCTTGCAACAAGATGGCATTGCATAATTCGCATATAAGGTAATTAGACACTAAACAGGTAGCATTCACACAAAGCATGTCTAAACTAAGCAAATGACATAACAATGCAAGATACCATGCGCATGATATGAGCAACATAACCCTGCCAAGTTAGAGCATGCACCTCGGGGGGAAATATGACTGGTCATCTGTTTCTGAATCCTCCTCTGAGGAGCTATCGGTAACCAGCAAGACATGCACTTTGTCAGATAGCATTGTCTGCTCTGAAGACCTTGTTTCCACTCCAGATTTTTCCATGACCGTGCCGAATGACTGATGCATAGGAAGAGTAACTGAATGTACTAAAATTGTTGACAAATTTAACACGTAATAAAAAAATGATGGCATGATATAATTCACATATAAGATGACTAGCTAACTAGCGTGGCACTGCAAAATTCACATATATGATGCTTGGATAAACAAGATGGCATTGCATGATTCACATATATGATAAAGAAACCAAACAGATGGCATTGACACAAAGCATGTCTAAACTAAGCAGATGACATCTTTAATGTATACAGTAAGCAATGCAAGGCACCATATGCATGATATTACCAACATCAGCATGCCAAGTTAGAGCGAAGACCTCATGGGGTAAATAGGATTGGTCTTCTCCTTCTGAATCCCCCTCATAACAGTTATCTTCCTCTTGATTATGATCTGAAATGGGTGGAGGGGGGGGGGCTGCCTTTGCGCCCACCATGGACCGACGTCTGCATGAAATTTTATTGCCACGCAAGGCTCGTCTCTTTTGCTCTACATGATCAGTTCCATTGTGTATAATAACTGGCATGCATAGGAATAAAACATAGTGAGATTATGTAAGGACTGCATGCACAAATCCAGAGTGATGGTAGCAAACTGTGGATAGACACAAAACCAATGATAGCAGGCAGATAATAGCTTTAGTTAAAAAATACAGATAATGGATCCATTAATGTTTGTTTGCACCCAACATGAAACTCATAGTAGACACCCGAGATTAACTAGATACTAGACAGATAGTAATGATTGCTGCCCCAATATGTACCCCAAAACCATTTAAAAACTCAAGTTTCAGCATTAGTTTGGACCTGACTCGGTGTCTAATAGGTGAACATGATGATAATGTAGCATGTCATCATATTAAGCGATGCATAACGTAAGCAGACACGGAAGAGTGCGACCTCTCTTGCGGACCCGTGTAGTCCTCAAGGTCATCTGCTCAGTTGATGATGGTAATGCAGTTGTCGTGGCTGCTGGCGGTGGGGAAGAAGATCTGAGGCGGCGAAAGATAGTCTGGAGAGCGGATCCCTGCTGTGGTGAACCCCTCCCTCGTTGGAGCAGCTGTGCTGGGGTGGAACACAGCACCGCAGGAGCAGGAAAAACCACACAAGGTTTTGCTTGACACATATCTGTGACAGAAGTAATTGATTAAGGGCTTGTTTGAATTTGAGGATTCTAACAATGCAGGGATAGGAAATAGCCAAAAATGGGATAGGAATGCATGTGCAAAATAGAGAATTTAAAACAAAGGATTTCTGCCAATCTGGGTGTTTGATTCACAACAATTGGAAGATCACAGGATGCAAAAAGCATGGTGAGATTAAGTCAAACCACAATAAAATGTACAGTTATAATGCTATTATTCTACATACTCTTAGTCTTGTGCTTGATGAACAGGAATATGAAAAGGAGGACAAGTGGAAATTAGAATTCCTACGAGTTTTTTTTCAAGGAGACACTAAAGGAACAAATCCTACAGTTTTCCTTTGCTCCATTCCTTTGCACCAAATTCATGAAAAGTAGTACCATAGGAAAACTTCCAATTCCTATGTTTTTCATTCACTTTTCCTTTCAAGCACTGGCGATTCTAGTAGGCAGGCTTGAGCAAGGAAAATCCTACACTAAAAAAATGTTTTGTGCCACTTCTATTACTTTGGACCCAGGCCACTACCATACTAGCTCAACTCCCAGGCCCATCGACAAATGCACAGCTCAAACGCGCAGAGAAAAATAATGATGGCGTTCAAGAGAGTCCATCACGGATAGCTAAGTTGCCTGGTACCTCACTGCTTGTCATATAGTAGGATAAAATAATCGTATTTCTGTTACTACGTGTGCTCAGTGGATAATATATATAACATGTAGAGTAAAAAAGAGATGCAACAAGTGTACAACCTCTTTGGCGAAGCCATGTCGATCTCAGCGTGATTGGGTTGGCCAGTGAGGCTGCTTCGGCTGACTTGGCTATCGGAGGAGGGGAAGAAGATCTTAGGCGTCTGGAGATGGAGCCGGAGGTACTGCTCCGCTGTGATGGAGGGTTTCATCGTTGGAGCAGCTCCGGTGAGTTGTACGACGCCGAGGCTGAAGCAGGACAACAGAGACAACATTAACCTAAGTGGAATTCTAATAGCATGTCCAATACATGACGTAAAATACATAACCACAAAGTGCTAGATGTAAAATACATCAGCCACTCATCTCTGAACTTAACTGTTGAAACTGAACTTAACTGACAAAACTGAACTTAACTGTCGAAACTGAACTTAGCTGCCGAAACTGAATTTTGTTGTCGAAACTGAACACACTAGCAAGGTGAGGCTACACGTTGGTCGACTGACTTTTTCATCTATGGTCAGTCAATTTTGCAGCCATTGGATACGAAATCAAGGGCATGCACTTCATCTTCAACCTCCACCCCCCTGAGCCACCAGCCACCACCGGCCAAACAGCAGCCCCCCGCCGCCCGCGGCCGGTGGTGCGCTGCCCCGCCCGCCCCAAAAACACTCCCCACCGCCGTACCGCTGCCGCCCCGGCCATCCCTCTAGGCCCCCTCGTGCCGAGCTTTTTCTCCAGCGATCCCCACTCCACCACCCCGCCACCACCGGCGACCACCGCCCCCACCCTGAACTCTAAGATAGATAGTGGGGTACCTCTCCGGCAAGCC